>NW_026278965.1:7500-10441 GCF_023373465.1 Oncorhynchus keta | reverse complement strand
CTGTTGGGATTATGTTTGTATTGTTTTATATTGCCAGGGATTATTACTGCACTGTTGGGATTATGTTTGTATTGTTTTATATTGCTAGGGATTATTACTGCACTGTTGGGATTATGTTTGTATTGTTTTTGATTGCTCGTGATTTTTACTGCACTGTTGGAGCTAGAAAACAAGCATTTGTTGCACCTGCGATAGCATCTGCACATGTGTACGCTAAATCCTGAATATATCCTATATATATATATTCTTACTGCAGGACTGTTCTTACTGTAGGACTGTTCTTACTGTAGGACTGGGTTGTTCTTACTGTAGGACTGGGTTGTTCTTACTGTAGGAATGTTCTTACTGTAGGACTGGGCTGATCTTACTGTAGGACTGGGTTGTTTTTACTGTAGGACTGTTCTTACTGTAGGACTGTTCTTACTGTAGGACTGGCTGTTCTACTGTAGGATCAGTTGTTTTACTGTAGGACTGTTCTTACTGTAGGACCGTTCTTACTGCAGGACTGGGTTGTTCTTACTCGTAGGACTGGGCTGTTTGTATCGCAGGACTGTTCTTACTGTAGGACTGTTCTTACTGTAGGACTGGGTTGTTCTTACTGTAGGAATGTTCTTACTGTAGGACTGTTCTTACTGTAGGACTGGGTTGTTCTTACTGTAGGACTGTTCTTACTGTAGGACTGTTCTTACTGTAGGACTGGGTTGTTCTTACTGTAGGAATGTTCTTACTCTAGGACTGGGATGTTTTTACTGTAGGACTGGGCTGTTTTTACTGTAGGACTGGGCTGTTTTTACTGTAGAACTGGGCTGTTTTTACTGTAGGATTGGACTGTTCTTACTGTTGTACTGGGCTGTTCTTACTGTAGGACTGGGTTGTTCTTACTGTTGGACTGGGCTGTTCTTACTGTTGGACTGGGCTGTTCTTACTGTAGGACTGTTCTTACTGTTGGACTGGGCGTTCTTACTGTAGGACTGTTCTTACTGTTGGACTGGGCTGTTCTTACTGTAGGACTGGGCTGTTCTTACTGTAGGACTGGGCAGTTTTTACTGTAGGACTGGGCTGTTCTTACTGTAGGACTGGGTTGTTCTTACTGTAGGACTGGGCTGTTCTTACTGTAGGACTGTTCTTACTGTAGGACTGGACTGTTCTTACTGTTGGACTGGGCTGTTCTTACTGTAGGACTGGACTGTTCTTACTGTTGGACTGGGCTGTTCTTACTGCAGGACTGGGCTGTTCTTACTGTAGGACTGGGCTGTTTTTACTGTAGGGCTGGATTGTTTTTACTGTAGGATTGGGCTGTTCTTACTGTAGGACTGGGTTGTTTTTACTGTAGGACTGGGTTGTTCTTACTGTAGGATTGGGCTGTTCTTACTGTAGGACTGGGTTGTTTTTACTGTAGGACTGGGTTGTTTTTACTGTAGGACTGCTCTTACTGTAGGATTGGGTTGTTCTTACTGTAGAACTGGGCTGTTTTTACTGTAGGAATGGGATGTTCTTACTGTAGGACTGCTCTTACTGTAGGATTGGGTTGTTCTTACTGTAGGACTGGGCTGTTTTTACTGTAGGATTGGGTTGTTCTTACTGTAGGACTGGGCTGTTTTTACTGTAGGACTGGGCTGTTTTTACTGTAGGACTGGGCTGTTCTTACTGTAGAACTGTTCTTACTGTAGGACTGAACTGTTCTTACTGTAGGACTGGGTTGTTCTTACTGTAGGACTGCTCTTACTGTAGGATTGGGTTGTTTTTACTGTAGGACTGGACTGTTTTTACTGTAGGACTGGGCTGTTTTTACTGTAGGAATGGGATGTTCTTACTGTAGGACTGCTCTTACTGTAGGATTGGGTTGTTCTTACTGTAGGACTGGGCTGTTTTTACTGTAGGATTCAGATGGACTTAAGGAAGGATTTGACTGTTCTTACTGTAATATTCTGATGGTGTTACAGAAGGATTTGGCTATTCTTACTGTAAGATCCAGATGGTCTTACTGTAGGATTGGGATGGTCTTACTGTAATATTCAGATGGTCTTACTGTAAGCTTCAGATGGTCTTACTGTAGGATTGGGATGGTCTTACTGTAATATTCAGATGGTCTTACTGTAAGATTCAGATGGTCTTACAGTAGGATTGGAATGTCTTACTGTAAGATTCAGATGGTCTTACTGTAGGATTGGGATGGTCTTACTGTAGGATTGGGATGGTCTTACTGTAAGATTCAGATGGTCTTACAGTCGGATTGTAATGTCTTACTGTAAGATTCAGATGGTCTTACTGTAGGATTGGGATGGTCTTACTGTAAGATTCAGATGGTCTTACTGTAAGATTCAGATGGTCTTACTGTAGGATTGGGATGGTCTTACTGTAAGGTTCAGATGGTCTTACTGTAAGATTCAGATGGTCTTACTGTAAGATTCAGATGGTCTTACTGTAGGTTTGGGATGGTCTTACTGTAAGATTCAGATGGTCTTACTGTAGGATTGGGATGGTCTTACTGTAAGATTCAGATGGTCTTACTGTAGGATTGGGATGGTCTTACTGTAAGATTCAGATGGTCTTACTGTAGGTTTGGGATGGTCTTACTGTAAGATTCAGATGGTCTTACTGTAGGTTTGGGATGGTCTTACTGTAAGATTCAGATGGTCTTACTGTAAGATTCAGATGGTCTTACTGTAGGATTCAGATGGTCTTACTGTAGGTTTGGGATGGTCTTACTGTAAGATTCAGATGGTCTTACTGTAGGTTTGGGATGGTCTTACTGTAAGATTCAGATGGTCTTACTGTAAGATTCAGATGGTCTTACTGTAAGATTCAGATGGTCTTACTGTAGGTTTGGGATGGTCTTACTGTAAGATTCAGATGGTCTTACTGTAGGTTTGGGATGGTCTTACTGTAAGATTCAGATGGTCTTACTGTAAGATTCAGATGGTCTTACTGTAAGATTCAG
>NW_026278964.1:132500-184860 GCF_023373465.1 Oncorhynchus keta | reverse complement strand
TAACCACTAGACTCCCTGCCTCCACCTTGCATGGATAACAGCACTAAGACATTTTCTTAAATGTTTTCTGAGTCGGAGAACACATTGGGGTGATCTTAGACCATTCCTCCATACAGAATCCTCCCAGATGGCCAACTACAGGGAGGAACATACAGATCAACACACAATAATGAAACAAAGCTCCCTAATCTTAGTCATTTACACACCGGCCTTTTACTACTATCCCAACTTCTACGTCCTATCAACATAATACATAAATAATCCCTGGTAGGATCTACTACTACAACTAACATCCTACCAACATCATACATAAATAATCCCTGGTAGGATCCTTACTACTACCCCAACTTCAACATCCTACCAACATCATACATAAATAATCCCTGGTAGGATCCTTACTACTATCCCAACTTCAACATCCTACCAACATCATACATAAATAATCCCTGGTAGGATCCTTACTACTATCCCAACTTCAACATCCTACCAACATCATACATAAATAATCCCTGGTAGGATCCTTACTACTATCCCAACTTCAACATCCTACCAACATCATACATAAATAATCCCTGGTAGGATCCTTACTACTATCCCAACTTCAACATCCTACCAACATCACATCAACATAAATAATCCCTGGTAGGATCCTTACTACTACCCCAACTTCAACATCCTACCAACATCACATCATAAATAATCCCTGGTAGGATCCTTACTACTACCCCAACTTCAACATCCTACCAACATCATACATAAATAATCCCTGGTAGGATCCTTACTACTATCCCAACTTCAACATCCTACCAACATCATACATAAATAATCACTGGTAGGATCCTTGCTACATCCCTGAACTTCAAAATCCTACCAACATCATACATAAAAATCACTGAGATGTTCCTATGTGCTGAGAAAGAAACCTGGGAAATCAGTGAGATGTTCCTATGTGCTGAGAAAGAAACACCTCACCAATGTCAAGTGACTTCGTGTCATTTTTGTTACTGATTGACTTAGGATACCATCACATCTGTTAAAGTCTAGTGTCATTGACCCAAGGTAAGCATCATCAGAAAACCAGTTTAACCTATTTATGAGAAAATCCATGGGTTTACAACAAAATCGCTGTGTAGCTACCGCTTTCCTGCAGTCAGATGACCTAGTGGCCTCATGGGTGGAGTGTTAACATTTTTCATAATTAATAAACAGAATTTAATTTTTTAATCAGAAAATACAATGTTTGGTTTTGTTATATTTCAATCTTCTGTGATGTATATAAAGTATAGTATTGGGATGTAAATCAAATTGGAATATATTAAACTCTATATCTGACAAGGTAAACATTTAAACCCATAACCATGTGTGTGAGGTGTATAATTTTGTTTCAAAGTAGATGTGTTTAAGACTACCCAGAAACACTCTGTGTGGCCTGATTTAGCCCACTGCAGTACAAGGTTAATCATTAAAAACAATACGGTATGAACAACAAGCACTCGCCAGGACCAGTGACTCAAGTCTGAGGATCCATTCCAAATGGCACCTTATTCCCTTCATACCTTTGACTAGGGCCCATAGGGCTGTGTGGTGCACTACCTTTGACTAGGGCCCATAGGGCTGTGTGGTGCACTACCTTTGACTAGGGCCCATAGGGCTGTGTGGTGCACTACCTTTGACTAGGGCCCATAGGGCTGTGTGGTGCACTAGTTTGACTAGGGCCCATAGGGCTGTGTGGTGCATTAAGGGGAATAGGATGCCATCTGAGGAGGCAGACTGAATGTTATCCAGTCCTCTCTCTCTCTCTCTCTCTCTCTCTCTCTCTCTCTCTCTCTCTCTCTCTCTCTCTCTCTCTCTCTCTCTCTCGCTCTCTCTCCTTCTCTCTCTCTCTCTCTCTGCCTGTGATGTCACAATGATGCTGTCAAGCTTCATTCCAATAGACACCTGAACACCACAGCACATCCTCTCATGACAGACTCAATAGACTCCTGAACACCACAGCACATCCTCTCATGACAGACTCAATAGACTCCTGAACACCACAGCACATCCTCTCATGACAGACTCAATAGACACCTGAACACCACAGCACATCCTCTCATGACAGACTCAATAGACTCCTGAACACCACAGCACATCCTCTCATGACAGACTCAATAGACTCCTGAACACCACAGCACATCCTCTCATGACAGACTCAATAGACTCCTGAACACCACAGCACATCCTCTCACGACAGACTCAATAGACTCCTGAATAGCACAGCACATCATCTCACGACAGACTCAATAGACTCATGAACACCACAGCACATCATCTCACGACAGACTCAATAGACTCATGAACACCACAGCACATCCTCTCATGACAGACTCAATAGACTCCTGAACACCACAGCACATCATCTCACGACAGACTCAATAGACTCATGAACACCACAGCCTCTCATGACAGACTCAATAGACTCCTGAACACCACAGCCTCTCATGACAGACTCAATAGACTCCTGAACCCCGCAACACATCCTCTCACGACAGACTCAATAGACTCCTGAACACCACAGCCTCTCATGACAGACTCAATAGACTCCTGAACCCCACAACACATCCTCTCATGACAGACTCAATAGACTCCTGAACACCACAGCCTCTCATGACAGACTCAATAGACTCCTGAACACCACAGCACATCCTCTCATGACAGACTCAATAGACTCCTGAACACCACAGCACATCATCTCACGACAGACTCAATAGACTCATGAACACCACATCCTCTCACGACAGACTCAATAGACTCCTGAACACCACAGCCTCTCATGACAGACTCAATAGACTCCTGAACCCCACAACACATCCTCTCACGACAGACTCAATAGACTCCTGAACACCACAGCCTCTCATGACAGACTCAATAGACTCCTGAACCCCACAACACATCCTCTCATGACAGACTCAATAGACTCCTAACACCACAGCCTCTCATGACAGACTCAATAGACTCCTGAACACCACATCCTCTCATGACAGACTCAATAGACTCCTGAACCCCACAACACATCCTCTCACGACAGACTCAATAGACTCCTGAACACCACAGCCTCTCATGACAGACTCAATAGACTCCTGAACCCCACAACACATCCTCTCATGACAGACTCAATAGACTCCTGAACACCACAGCCTCTCATGACAGACTCACACTCCTGAACCCCACAACACATCCTCTCATGACAGACTCAATAGACTCCTGAACACCACAGCCTCTCATGACAGACTCAATAGACTCCTGAACCCCACAACACATCCTCTCATGACAGACTCAATAGACTCCTGAACACCACAGCACATCCTCTCATGACAGACTCAATAGACTCCTGAACACCACAGCACATCCTCAATAGACGTGACAGACTCAATAGACTGTGTGAACACACAGCACATCCTCTCATGACAGACTCAATAGACTCCTGAACCCCACAGCACATCCTCTCATGACAGACTCAATAGACTCCTGAACACCACAGCCATCAGGTCATGACAGACAAACTCAGAACATAGACTCCTGAACCCCACAACACATCCTCTCATGACAGACTCAATAGACTCCTGAACACCACAGCCTCTGACAGACTCAATACACTCCTGAACCCCACAACACATGACAGACTCAATAGACTCCCTGAACACCACAGCACATCTCATGACACCCCCCCACAACACATCCTCTCATGACAGACTCAATAGACTCCTGAACACCACAGCCATCTCATGACAGACTCAATAGACTCGTGTGTGTGTGTGTGTGTGTGTGTGTGTGTGTGTGTGTGTGTGTGTGTGTGTGTGTGTGTGTGTGTGTGTGTAGGCCTGCCAGGCTGTTAGGTTAATGGACTATAGAAACCTACTGAGAATCTGCCATACAGAGGGAGCTACAAATGAATATGATTCAAATGTTTTATTACAAAAAGAAGGAAAAAAGCATTAAACCGTGTTAAACACACATCCATGTATGTTGTTCTCTCTCTGTTTGCAGGACTAGAAATAGGGTTCAATCTGGCCAATACAGACAGAGAATTCATTATATATCCTCAAACTATATATCCTTAGTGTCCTGGCCTTAGTTATCTGTGTTTTCTTTATTATTTTGATTAGAACAGGGTGTGACATGGGTGATTTATTGTGTTTGGTCTTATCTAGGGGTTTATTACATTTATGGGGTTGTGTTTAGTAGAGTTGTCTAGGTAAGTCTATGGTTGCCTGGAGTGGTTCTCAATCAGAGGCAGGTGTTTATCGTTGTCTCTGATTGGGAACCATATTTAGGCAGCCATATTCTTTAGGTATCTTGTGGGTGGTTGTTTCCTGTCTCTGCGTTCTCTGCACCAGTTAGGACTGTTTCGGTTTTGCCACGTTTTCTTATGTTGTATTTGTATCGTGTTTTCGTCTTTATTTAAGATGCTTAACAATAACCACGCTACATTTTGGTCCTCCTCTCCTTCCCAGGAAGAAAACCGTTACACTTAGACTCAAATATATCCATCCACATGCTGGCTCAAACCTAACCCCATCTTTAACTGAACCTAACCCCATCTTTAACCCAACCTAACCCCATCTTTAACCCAACCTAACCCCATCTTTAACCCAACCTAACCCCATCTTTAACCCAACCTAACCCCATCTTTAACCCAACCTAACCCCATCTTTAACCCAACCTAACCCCATCTCTAACCCAACCTAACCCCATCTCTAACCCAACCTAACCCCATCTTTAACCCAACCTAACCCAACCTAACCCCATCTCTAACCCAACCTAACCCCATCTCTAACCCAACCTAACCCCATCTTTAACCCAACCTAACCCCATCTTTAACCCAACCTAACCCCATCTCTAACCCAACCTAACCCCATCTCTAACCCAACCTAACCCCATCTTTAACCCAACCCCATCTCTAACCAAACCTAACCCCATCTCTAACCCCATCTTTAACCCAACCTAACCCCAGCTTTAACCCAACCTAACCCCATCTCTAACCAAACCTAACCCCATCTTTAACCCAACCTAACCCCATCTCTAACCAAACCTAACCCCATCTCTAACCCCATCTTTAACCCAACCTAACCCCAGCTTTAACCCAACCTAACCCCAGCTTTAACCCAACCTAACCCCATCTCTAACCAAACCTAACCCCATCTCTAACCAAACCTAACCCCATCTCTAACCAAACCTAACCCCATCTCTAACCCAACCTAACTCCATCTCTAACCAAACCTAACCCCATCTTTAACCCAACCTAACCCCATCTTTAACCCAACCTAACCCCATCTCTAACCAAACCTAACCCCATCTCTAACCAAACCTAACCCCATCTCTAACCAAACCTAACCCCATCTCTAACCCAACCTAACCCCATCTCTAACCCAACCTAACTCCATCTCTAACCCAACCTAACCCCATCTCTAACCCAACCTAACCCCATCTCTAACCAAACCTAACCCCATCTCTAACCAAACCTAACCCCATCTCTAACCAAACCTAACCCCATCTCTAACCCAACCTAACCCCATCTCTAACCAAACCTAACCCCATCTCTAACCAAACCTAACCCCATCTTTAACCCAACCTAACCCCATCTTTAACCCAACCTAACCCCATCTTTAACCCAACCTAACCCCATCTTTAACCCAACCTAACCCCATCTTTAACCCAACCTAACCCCATCTCTAACCCAACCTAACCCCATCTCTAACCCAACCTAACCCCATCTCTAACCCAACCTAACCCCATCTCTAACCCAACCTAACCCCATCTCTAACCCAACCTAACCCCATCTCTAACCCAACCTAACCCCATCTCTAACCAAACCTAACCCCATCTCTAACCCAACCTAACCCCATCTCTAACCCAACCTAACCCCATCTTTAACCCAACCTAACCCCATCTCTAACCCAACCTAACCCCATCTCTAACCCAACCTAACCCCATCTCTAACCCAACCTAACTCCAGCTCCAAGCAGCAGCACTGTGGCAAGGACTTATGCCAAGTTGTTTGGATGAATAGTTAACTGCATTATTTTTTTTTACACGCAAATACACTCCAATCTACTACAACGTTCATATTCAATGTGATAAAAACAACTTGTTCCTTACTTTTTATTTCTTGAAACCACTTTTCAGACCTTGTTTTTCCTTTACCACATGTAGATGTACCCCTTGACTTCTGTTGAAACATTTAGTGTTTGTGTGTTTATCTTCTTGCCAAGTTTCCCGCAGAAGTGTATCCAGGTGAGTATCTGAAGTTACGTTTTAACATGAATGTTTACAGGTTTGGTGCCAGGAACAAATAAATCAAATCAGATTTTATTGGTCACATACACATGGTTAGCAGATGAGTAAGAGGTCAAGTACATTAGAGTGTCTAGTTCCTCTGTCCAGTGTCTGTGTTCTTTTTCCCATCTTAATCTCTTCTTTTTATTGGCCAGTCTGAGATATGGCTTTTTCTTTGCAACTCTGCCTCGAAGGCCACCATCCCAGTCACCTCTTCACTGTTGACGTTGAGCCTGGTGTTTTGTGGGTATTATTTAATGAAGCTGCCAGTTGAGGACTTGTGAGGGTGTTTCTCAAACAAGACACTCTAATGTACTTGTACTCTTGCTCAGTTGTGCACCGGGGCCTCCCACTCGTTCTATTCTGGTTAGAGCCAATTTGCGCTGTTCTGTAAAGGGAGTAGTACACAGCATTGTACGAGATCTTCAGTTTCTTGGCAGTTTCTCGCATAGAATAGCCTTCATTTCTCTGAACAAGAATAGGCTGATGAGTTTCAGAAGAAAGATCTTTGTTTCTGGCCATTTTGAGCCTGTAATCGAACCCACAAATGCTGATGCTCCAGATACTCATCTAGTCTAAAGAAGGCCATTTTATTGCTTCTTTAATCAGGAACATAGTTTTTAGATGTGCTAACATAATTGCAAAAGGGTTTTATAAAGAACAATTAGCCTTTTAAAATGATACACTTGGATTAGTTAACACAGCATGTTATTGGAACACAGGAGTGATGGTTGCTGATAATGGGACTCTGTACTCCGATGTAGATTTTCCATAAAAAAAATCTGCCGTTTCTGGCTACAATAATCATTTACAACATTAACAATGTCCACACTGTATTTCTGATCAATTTGATGTTCATTTTAATGGTCAAAAATTGCTTTTCTTTCAAAAACATTTCTAAGTGACCCCAAACTTTTGAACGGAAGTGTATATCAGAAGAAATAGCAGCAGGAACAGTTATACAGCTAGAGACACAATACTGTTAATATATATATCAGAAGAAATAGCAGCAGGAACAGTTATACAGCTAGAGACACAATACTGTTAATATATATATCAGAAGAAATAGCAGCAGGAACAATTATACAGCTAGAGACACAATACTGTTAATATATATATCAGAAGAAATAGCAGCAGGAACAATTATACAGCTAGAGACACAATACTGTTAAAATATATATCAGAAGAAATAGCAGCAGGAACAGTTGTACAGCTAGAGACACAATACTGTTAATATATATATCAGTATATTATGGAAAGCACTTATTGCAGCTAAATACAATTATAATTACCCACATATGCAATCACTCATGTGAGCTGCATCAACACACCCTCCAACCCCTCCTGGGACCATCCCCCAATCCAACCCCTCCTGGACACTCTGATTTCAATGTCCCTTGTCAAGGTCAGATGACTTTCAGTCAAAGGTCTCTTGCGTGTCTTCACTCTGTAGCCACATACTAGTCTGTCTCTGATGATGTCATTTAGAACACCATTCAACTCAGTGTTCTGATAGGTTCTTTACTGCAGCAGCAAACATTGGTCCTGATTCTCCCTCTTCCTGATGTCTCCTGTGGAACCTGAACCTTTCAGTATTAACTAGTGGTTCCTGTGAAAAATGTCCTTTAAGTATCTCCACAACATCCCCATACGTCTTATTACCTGATCTGTCTGACTGTAGCAGGCTGTCTAGTAAATGATGTGTCTTTGGCCCCGTTATACTAAACCATGGAGGCACAATGTTGTCCTGATCACACCGTGAAGTAGAGGTGGGAGCTGAAAGCAGACATGGACAGTGAGACGGTATGAGGAGGTCAGGGGTCAAACACTAGATCAGGACAAGTAGAAATGGCAGGGCTGGAAATAGACACAGACACATTCTGATCATGGCTTAGACCTGACCTGAGACACCCAAACAGAAGATGCCATAACAAAGTCCTGACCTGAGACACCCAAACAGAAGATACCATAACAAAGTCCTGACCTGAGACACCCAAACAGAAGATACCATAACAAAGTCCTGACCTGAGACACCCAAACAGAAGATACCATAACAAAGTCCTGACCTGAGACACCCAAACAGAAGATACCATAACAAAGTCCTGACCTGAGACACCCAAACAGAAGATACCATAACAAAGTCCTGACCTGAGACACCCAAACAGAAGATACCATAACAAAGTCCTGACCTGAGATACCATAACAAAGTCCTGACCTGAGACACCCAAACAGAAGATACCATAACAAAGTCCTGACCTGAGACACCCAAACAGAAGATACCATAACAAAGTCCTGACCTGAGACACCCAAACAGAAGATACCATAACAAAGTCCTGACCTGAGACACCCAAACAGAAGATGCCATAACAAAGTCCTGACCTGAGACACCCAAACAGAAGATACCATAACAAAGTCCTGACCTGAGACACCCAAACAGAAGATGCCATAACAAAGTCCTGACCTGAACACCCAAACAGAAGATACCATAACAAAGTCCTGACCTGAGACACCCAAACAGAAGATACCATAACAAAGTCCTGACCTGAGACACCCAAACAGAAGATACCATAACAAAGTGGGTCTATGGTTAACAAAGTCCTGACCTGAGACTGGGATAATGGTGTTGATGTGAGACATGACCAGCCTTTCATAGCACTTCATAGCTACAGACGTCAGTGCTACGGGTCGGTAGTCATTTTGGCAGGTTACCTTAGCGTTCTTGGGCACAGGGACTATGGTGGTCTGCTTAAAACATGTTTGTATTACAGACTCAGACAGGGAGAGGTTGAAAATGTCAGTAAAGACACTTGCCAGTTGATCAACACATGCTCACAGTACACGTCCTGGTAATCCTCCTGGCTCTGCAGCCTTGTGAATGTTAACCTGTTTAAAAGGTCTTACTCACATCGGCCGCGGAGAGCGTGATCACACAGTCTTCCGGAACAGCTGGTTCTCTCATGCATGTTCCAGTGTTCTTTGCCTCGAAGCGAGCATAGAAGTAGTTTAGCTCATCTGGTAGGCTCGTGTCACTGGGCAGCTCTCGGCTGTGCTTCCCTTTGTAGTCTGTAATGGTTTGCAAGCCCTGCCACATCACAGGGATCTGGGCCTGTTCCCGAGAAAGCAGTATATTGTTTGCGTCGGGCTCGTGAGACTCGTTAAAGGAAAAAAGGATTCTGCCAGTCCGTGGTAAAGTAATCGCAGTTCTGATGTCCAGAAGTTATTTTTTGGTCATAAGAGACGGTAGCAGCAACATTATGTACAAAATAAGTCAAAAAATAAGTTACAAACAGTGCAAATAAACTAACAAAAAACACAATCGGTTGGGGGCACATAAAACGCCATTTATGTATGAGTGTGTGTGTGTCCAGTGTGTGTGTACAGTGTGTGTGTGAGTTTGTGTGTGTACAGTGTGTGTGTGAGTTTGTGTGTGTGTGTACAGTGTGTGTGTGTGTGTGTGTGTGAGTTTGTGTGTGTGTGTCCAGTATGTGTGTCCTGTGTGTGTGTACCGTGTGTGTGTGTTTGTGTGTGTGAGTCCAGTGTGTGTGTACAGTGTGTGTGTGTTTGTGTGTGTGAGTCCAGTGTGTGTGTTCTGTGTGTGTGAGTCCAGTGTGTGAGTCCAGTGTGTGTGTACCGTGTGTGTGTACCGTGTGTGTGTGTTTGTGTGTGTGAGTCCAGTGTGTGTGTACTGTGTGTGTGAGTCCAGTGTGTGAGTCCAGTGTGTGTGTACCGTGTGTGTGTCCAGTGTGTGTGTACTGTGTGTGTGTACTGTGTGTGTGAGTCCAGTGTGTGTGTACCGTGTGTGTGTGTTTTGTGTGTGTGAGTCCAGTGTGTGTGTGAGTCCAGTGTGTGTGTACCGTGTGTGTGTTCTCACAGGGCGCAGGATCACAGAAAGAGACGGACACAGAGTTACCATGGTTATTATTTCCAGGAATAAATTGATCCAAACTGGTGTGTTCCTCCATGTATTTAAATGTCATATTGTGATCAAACATAAAACACATGATTAGAGTGAAACATCATGTTGTGTTTGACACAGGAACCACTTGACAAAGGGACACGGAGGAGGTAACATCATAAACCCTAAACCCTGGATAGAGGGGCTCAGTGAATGTGGTGTAGAATGTGTACAGGTGGGTCAGTGTGTCAGAGGAGACTCTGTAGAAGGACAGAGTGCCGGCTGGCCAGTCCAGATACACTCCTACTCTGTGGGAGCTGGAGGACGGGACGTCTATGGTAGTGTGATTATTATTGTGACAGGCCTTGTAACTGTTGTCAGAGCAGACCAGACTCCAGGACTTGTCATTGTATCCAATCCCACAGTCAATGCCCCCTCCTCTCCTTTTGATTCCTTTATATGTCACTCCCATAACAGCCCCTCCCCCACTCCTCTCTACCTCCCAGTAACAGCGCCCAGTCAGACCCTCTTTACACAGCACCTGTTCACAGTCCTCAAATCTCTCCTCCTGGTGATCAGGATACCGCCGCTCCTGTCTCCTACATGTCACCTTTCTGTTCTCCTCAGACAGAGAGAGGAGTCTGTTTACTGTGTTTGGGTCCAGTGTGAGATCACAGACATCTGATGGATAAAACCAGACACAATATTAGAAATCATCATCATTCACATTAGAATGTTAATTCACTTTTCACTAATTAATTTAATGTAGATGTGTCTAGGTATCAACAGGAGAAGTTAAGGTAACTTGAGACTTGTTGAATGATCATATGTTATACTGTATGGTAATGTAAAAAAAGACTTATTCACAAAAATGACACACATACACTCACACCCTGAACACACACACATTTCTAATGTAACACGAACATGCCACTCACCTACACAGACACACACATTGTCAAAGCAACTCGTTCTAAACTTTGGTGTCCCTGATTTCTGCTTCTGTAGAACTACATATTATATTTAATATGACCAAGTAAGTAATGATGGTGGTCTTTGACTTAACTTGAATTTAAGACTTATTCTTAGTCATATTCTTCACAGTAGTCAACACTCACATTTTCTAAGGCCAGGTTTCATTCTGATCTCTCCACCATGTTCCACACTGTAGCGGTAAGCAGAAGAACAGACAGTCATTGAGGGATACACACAACACACACAGTCAGCATATAATTTGGTAAGAATGTTTGTCTTAACAGGCCTGATAACTCAAACATGTCTGATATGAACATTGACATAAACCCTCTACATACTTGAGTTTCTCCAGTCTGTAGTTTGGATCCTCCAGTCCAGCAGAGAGCAGTCTGACTCCCGAGTCTCCTGGGTGATTGTAGCTCAGGTCCAGCTCTCTCAGATGTGAGGGGTTTGACCTCAGAGCTGAGACCAGAGAAGCACAACCTTCCTCTGTGACTAGACAGCCTGACAGCCTGCAAAGAGATCATCATCATTTTACAAACACACTGTTAACTGACCAGACCATTTAAAAAGTAGTATCAGTCAAAAGACAGACAGTGAGGTATCAGATTTAGATTGTATTGAGTATTCAGTCCACACCATACAAAATCAAATCAAAATCAAATCCAACTTTAATTGTCACATGCGCCGAATACAACAAGTGTAGACCTTACCGTGAAATGCTTACTTACAAGCCCTTAACCAACAGTGCAGTTCAAGAAGAGTTAAGACACTTTTTACCAAATAAACTAAAGTAAAAACAAAATAAAAATTATAGAAAGTAACACAATAACATAACAATAATGAGGTTACATACAGGGGGTACCAGTACTGAGTCAGAGTGCGGGGTTACAGGTTAGTTGAAGTCATTTTTACATGTAGGTAGGGGTGAAGTGACTATGCAAAGATATTTAACAGCGAGTATCAGCAACCAAATGGATGGGGAGAGTGGGGGTCTATGTAATGGTCCGGTGGCCATTTGATGAATTGTTCAGCAGTCTTATGGCTTGGGGGTAGAAGCTATTAAGGATCCTTTTGGTCCCAGACTTGGCGCTACGGTACCACTTGCCGTGCGGTAGCAGAGAAAACAGTCTATGACGAGGGTGACTTGAGTCTCTGACAATTTTATGGGCTTTCCTCTGACACCACCTATTATATAGGTCCTGGATTGCAGGAAGCTTGGCCCCAGTGATGTACTGGGCCGTACGCACTACCCTCTGTAGAGCCTTACGGTCAGATGCCGAGCAGTTGCCATAGCAGGCGGTGATGCAACCGGTAAGGATGCTCTCGATGATGCAGCTGTAGATCTTTTTGATAGGGGGACCCATGCCAAATCTTTTCAGTCTCCTGAGGGGGAAAGTTTGGTAATTTGGTAAAACTGATTTAATTTTGCCTGTATTAAAGTCCCTGGCCACTAGGGGCGCAGCTTCTGGATGAGCATTTTCTTGTTTGCTTATGGCCTGATAGAGTTGGTTGAGTGCGGTCATAGTGCCAGCATCAGTCTGTGGTGGTAAGTAGATGGCTATGAATAATATAGATGAGAAATCTCTTGGTAGATAGTGTGGTCTACAGCTTATCATAAGGTATTCTCCCTCGGGTAAGCAATACCTCGAGACTTCTTTAATATTAGACATCACGCACCAGTTGTTATTGACAAAGAGACACACACCCCCACCCCTCGTCTTACCAGACGTAGCTTCTCTGTTCTGCCGGTGCATTAAAAATCCCACCAGCTCGATATTATCCGTGTCGTCGTTCAGCTACGACTCGGTGAAACATTAGATATTACAGTTCTTAATGTCCTGTCGGTAGGATAATCGTAATCGTTGGTCATCAATTTTATTTTCCAATGATTGCATGCTAGCAAGTAGAATGGATGGCAGTGGGAGTTTAATCGCTCGCCTACGGATTCTGAGAAGGCAGCTCAATTTGCGTCCTCTTTTCCTCCGTCTTTTCTTCATGCAAATTACGGGGATTTGGGCCTGTTCCCGGGAGAGCAGTATATTCTACTCGTTAAAGGAAAAAGCTTCCTCCAGTTCGTAGTGAGGAATCGCAGTTCTTATGTCCAGAAGTTATTTTTCAGTCATAAGAGACGGTAGCAGCAACATTATGTACAAAATAAGTAAAATAATATATGTGACAAACAACGCTAAAAAACTAACAAAATAACGCAATTGATTAGGAAGTAAGACGTCAGCCATCATTTAAAATGTGGTTCTAAACTATATCATTTTCAATTTTAGATAAAATGTTTCATCTAAGGTAACAGAATATAATGTCACCTTTTATTTGAGGGTATATTCATACATATCCGTTTCACCATTTAGAAAAATAAACACACTTTATGTATCTAGTCCCCCTATATGAAAAAGTAAAAGTATTCTGACCAATTCACTTATTGTGTATTAAAATTGTGAAAAGTTTAGTGCAATGAATACATCAAGCTTGTGACTTCCATGATTAAGAAAAATCATTTACATTTACATTTACATTTACATTACATTATCATGAGTTAATCATTAATAATAACGAGTGAGAGAATTACAGAGGCTACAACAAAACATACTAACCTCTCACCATTAACCTCTAATTAAAAGGTGACATTCTAACCTCTCACCATCAACTTCTAATTAAAGGTGACATTCTAACCTCTCACCATTAACCTCTAATTAAAGGTGACATTCTAACCTCTCACCATTAATCTCTAATTAAAGGTGACATTCTAACCTCTCACCATTAACCTCTAATTAAAGGTGACATTCTAACCTCTCACCATTAACCTCTAATTAAAGGTGACATTCTAACCTCTCACCATTAACCTCTAATTAAAGGTGACATTCTAACCTCTCACCATTAACCTCTAATTAAAGGTGACATTCTAACCTCTCACCATTAACCTCTAATTAAAGGTGACATTCTAACCTCTCACCATTAACCTCTAATTAAAGGTGACATTCTAACCTCTCACCTAATTCAACCTTTGATCTCAATTAAAGGTGACATTCACTAACCTCCTCTCACATATGATCACCATTAAACACATATTGTGGACTATGTGTAAACTATGATGTGGACTGGTAAACACATATGATGTGGACTATGTGTACCTGGTAAACACATATGATGTGGACTATGTGTACCTGGTAAAGGATGTGGACATGTGTCCTGGTAACCATCTATGTGTACCATATGATGTGGACTATGTGCCTAATATAAAGGTAAACACATATGACATTGGTAAACACATATGATGTGGACTATGTCACACATATGATGTGGACTATGTGTCTGGTAAACACATATGATGTGGACTATAAACACATATGATGTGGACTATGTGTCTAAAACCATATGATGTGGACACCATATGATGTGGACTATGTGTACCTGGTAAAAAGATGTGATGTGTACCTGGTAAACATATGATGTGGACTATGTGTATGTCTGGTAAACACATATGATGTGATGTGTGTCTGGTAAACACATATGATGATATGTGTCTGACCATTAAACACATATGATGTGGACTATGTGTACTGGTAAACACATATGATGTGGACTAAAACACATATGATGTGGACTATGTGTACCTGGTAAACACATATGATGTGGACTATGTGTACTGGTAAACACATATGATGTGGACTATGTAACCTGGTAAACTATGATGTGGAATGTGTAGGTAAACACATATGATGTGGACTATGTGTACACATATGATGTGGACTATGTGCCTGGTAAACACATATGATGTGGACTATGTGTACCTGGTAAACACATATGATGTGGACTATGTGTCTGGTAAACATATATGATGTGGACTATGTGTCTGGTAAACACATATGATGTGGACTATGTGTCCTGGTAAACACATATGATGTGGACTATGTGTGTCTGGTAAACACATATGATGTGGACTATGTGTACCTGGTAAACACATATGATGTGGACTATGTGTCTGGTAAACACATATGATGTATGTGTACCTGGTAAACATATGATGTGGACTATGTGTCTGGTAAACACATATGATGTGGACCATTATGATGTGGACTATGTGTCTGGTAAACTGGTAAACACATATGATGTGGACTATGTGTCTGGTAAACATATATGATGTGGACTATTCTGGTAAACACATATGATGTGGACTATGTCAAACACATATGATGTGGACTATGTGTCTGGTAAACATATGATGTGGACTATGTGTCTGGTAAACACATATGATGTGGACTCTCAAACACATATGATGTGGACTATGTGTCTGGTAAACACATGATGTGGACTATGTGTCCTGGTAAACACATATGATGTGGACTATGTGTCTGGTAAACACATATGATGTGGACTATGTGTCTGGTAAACACATATGATGTGGACTATGTGTACCTGGTAAACACATATGATGTGGACTATGTGTACTGGTAAACACATATGATGTGGACTATGTGTCTGGTAAACTGGTAAACACATATGATGTGGACTATGTGTCTGGTAAACACATATGATGTGGACTATGTGTCTGGTAAACACATATGATGTGGACTATGTGTCTGGTAAACACATATGATGTGGACTATGTGTACCTGGTAAACACATATGATGTGGACTATGTGTACCTGGTAAACACATATGATGTGGACTATGTGTCTGGTAAACATATATGATGTGGACTATGTGTACCTGGTAAACACATATGATGTGGACTATGTGTCTGGTAAACACATATGATGTGGACTATGTGTCTGGTAAACACATATGATGTGGACTATGTACCTGGTAAACACATATGGTGTGGACTATGTACCTGGTAAACACATATGATGTGGACTATGTGTCTGGTAAACACATATGATGTGGACTATGTGTCTGGTAAACACATATGATGTGGACTATGTACCTGGTAAACACATATGATGTGGACTATGTAATTAACTAGAAAGTCGGGGCACTACGAAATAATATTTACAAAGCAGTTATCTTCCGAATAAACTCTTAAAGACCTAGTAATATTTTACATCAATAGCAGTCAATATTAATTGGCACCTTATTTCAGTCTCATCTGAAAGTTATAAATTCTTGGTTATCTTCACAAACCCTGGCTAACAAGTTGAATCAGCAATTCAAAATTGGGTTTAATTATTTATTTACTAAATACCTAAGTAATCACACAGACATACACAGAATGAATCATACCTTGATTACAAATTATGTCATAAAGGAAAACGTCCCTAGCGGACGGAACACAAAAGAAAAGGGGCTGGGTTTGAGTGAAAGAGCGGGAAGACTGAGGAACAAAGGGAGAAGCGATGTCTCTATTGTAAATATGGTATCTTATGCATTCTAAATTACCGCCCATTTGGAAAAGGAAAATGCAATAAATATTTACTCTGAGCTGCGCTTCGGTAATTTGGTGGTAGATGGAAGGCCGTGTTGCTCAACCGAGTTCTATTGAAGAATGTCTGCTTGTAAATTGGATACGTTGTAGTAATGTCGTTGTGTGGTAGACGGGATACTCTGTCTGTTCTTTCCTAGCCCACTTTTGCAGCTGCTGTTGCTAACTCAACGGCTAGGAGGTATCACTTCTGTAGTGAATAAGAGTTCATACCATTCGCAACCAAATCTCACGCTCAGGTTGGCTTCGTTCTGTAGTTATTATCTGAACCATTCTGACATCGGATCGTTCATCCTAATGTACCCAGAACAGTTATTATCTGAACCATTCTGACATCGGATCGTCATCCTAATGTACCCGAACAGTTATTATCTGAACCCTTCTGACATCGGACCGTCATCCTAATGTACCCAGAACAGTTATTATCTGAACCATTCTGACATCGGACCGTCATCCTAATGTACCCGGAACAGTTATTATCTGAACCATTCTGACATCGGACCGTCATCCTAATGTACCCGGAACAGGAAGTTACATTTTCGTCAAGACTTTATAAAGTGGAGGGAGAAGGGTGTGTTTTCATAGTTTACAGCCCATGTCTCTTCACAGGGGCGGGTCACTGATTGAGCAGAGCCCTAACCTTATGAAAACCCAAATCTCTCATTTGGAAGCTAAAATTACATTTAATCTTTTCACCAATAATTTTATATTCAAACATTTAAATTGAACAACAATTCCATGTGAATCCGATAACTACAATGCTCAGACTAGAGTTTATGTCATCGTATCATTGATGAGAATGTCTCAGATGACAACCGAACTGACATCATATTCATTAAGTACCACCGCATATGTTCAATTGGTCGGATTACCAGAATATGGTTCATTTCCCCCACCTTCTGATGTTCCCAGAAACTCTATGTTAACCAAGGGGTTTTTAAATGTCACATCAGTAGGGTAGAGAGAGGAAAAGGGGGGTGGAGAGGTATTTATGACTGTCATAAACCTACCACCAGGCCAACGTCATGACAACAGGAATACTGACCTCAGAGTCTCCAGTTTACAGTGGGGATTCCCCAGTCCGTCAGAGAGCAGCTTCACTCCTGAATCCTTCAGGTCATTGTTACTCAGATCCAGCTCTCTCAGGTGTGAGGGGTTTGACTTCAGAGCAGAGACCAGAGAAGCACAGCCTTTGTCCGTGACTCCACAGCCTGACAGCCTGACAAAGAGATCATCATGATTTTACAAACACACTGTTCATTTAACACCAGATTGTAGAAGGACAATTGCAGATGTATTTAGTTCATTCTCTCAAACAACATATACAATAGATTCATCTTCCGTCTCCTAGAATTGTATGGTTATTTTATTATACTAATGTGAACAGCAATGTACTGATTCAATATGTTATTCAATAATACAGATTATTCTCTAAACTGAATATTTCATCCTGCTGATTAGTTCTTAAATATCATTGTATTTACTCACAGAGCAGCTCTGGAGACTTTGACCACTGGCAGTAGCCTCAGAAGACCTTCCTCTGATCTGGAGTATTTCTTCAGGTCAAACACATCCAGCTCCTTTTCTGAAGACAGCAACACAAAGACCAGAGCTGACCACTGTGAAGGTGAGAGTTTGGCTTCTGAGACACTTCCTGATCTCAGGTAGCGTTGGATCTCCTCCACTAGAGAATGGTCATTCAGTTCATTCAGACAGTGGAACAGATTGATGCTCCTCTCTGGAGAGGGATTCTCCCTGATCTTCTCCTTGATGTACTTGACTGTTTTTTCATGGCTCTGTGAGCTGCTTCTTGTCATTGTCAGTAGACCTCGTAAGTGCTTCTGATTGGACTGCAGTGAGAGGCCCAGAAGGAAGCGGAGGAAAAGGTCCAGGTTTCCCGTCTCACTTTGTAAGGCTTCATCCACAGCACTCTTGTAGACGGTGACTTTAATTTTCTGTCTGATCCTCACATAAAAGTTCCTGGATGTTGATTGAGGTTCGGCCATTAGATTTTCATTGTTGTTGCTGAATGAGAGGAACACATATACAGCAGCCAGAAACTCCTGAATGCTCAGATGCACGAAGCAGTACACCTTGTCCTGGTACAGCCCACATTCCTCTTTAAAGAGCTGTGTGCACAATCCTGAGTACACTGAGGCTTCATTGACATCAATGCCAGCCTCTTTCAGGTCTTCTTCATAGAAAATCAGATTGCCCTTCACAAGCTGTTGAAAAGCCAGTTTTCCCAGTGACAGAATGCTGTCTTTATTCCAGTGTGGACCCCTCTCTTCTTTCCCAAGATACTTTTCATTCTTCTTTATGGTATGAAACACCACAAGGTGTGTGTACATCTCAGTCAGAGTCTTGGGCATCTCTTCTCTCTTATGTTTCAGCATGTGTTCAAGGACTGTTGCAGAAATCCAACAGAAGACTGGAATGTGGCACATGATGTGGAGGCTCCTTGATGTCTTTATGTGTGAGATGATTCTGCTGGCCAGGTCCTCATCACTGAATCTCTTCCTGAAGTACTCCTCCTTCTGTGGGTCATTGAACCCTCGTACCTCTGTCACCTGGTCAACACACCCTGAAGGGATCTGATTGGCTGCTGCAGGTCGGGTAGTTATCCAGAGGAGAGCAGAGGGAAGCAGGTTTCCCTTGATGAGATTTGTCAGCAGAACATCCACTGAGGTTGACTTTGTGACGTCACAACAGATCTTGTTGTTCTGGAAGTCTAGGGGCAGTCGGCACTCATCCAGACCATCAAAGATGAACAGAACTTTGTACTTGTCGTAGTTGGAGATTCTTGATTGTTTGGTTTCCATTGAAAAGTGATTGAGAAGTTCAATCAAAGTGTGTTTGTCCTCTTTCATCAAATTCAGCTCCCGAAAAGGGAATGAAAAACAAATTGGACATCCTGATTTGCTTTTCCTTCAGCCCAGTCCAGAATGAACTTCTGCACAGAGACTGTTTTTCCAATGCCAGCGACTCCCTTTGTCAGCACAGTTCTGATAGGTTTGTCTTGTCCAGTTAAGGGTTTGAAGATGTCATTACATTTGATTGCAGTCTCTGGTCTTGCTTGTTTCCTGGTTGTTGTCTCAATCTGTCTCAGCTCATGTTCATTATTGACCTCTCCTGCTCCACCCTCTGTGATGTAGAGCTCTGTGTAGATCTTATTGAGAAGTGTTGGGTTTCCTTGTTTAGCGACCCCCTCAAATACACATTGAAACTTCTTCTTTAGATTAGATTTGAGTTCACGTTGGCAAATCACAGCAAGTTCATCTGAATGAAGAAATAACACAGAGGATATTAATATTACATCTGATTTAATGCCTACAGTATTGTTAGATTGTGCTAGAATGTTTACATTGTAATAATGTATTATCTTACTGTAACTGTCTGTATAAATGTGTAAATGTTTTCATTATACATTACACACCGGTGTGACTGATTTATATCATTATTGGTATTATTGATGGTATTATTAATTCTCTCTTGTCTAAATTAATCACCACAACACATCCCTGCTGGTACTGTACTTGATGAGGTCACTAGGTGTTGTGTTAAGTCTGGTACAATGTCATTGAGTTACACGGCTATTTTAGCTGTACTTTAGTTTAAGCTTTTAAATGTTTGTTATAAAACAGCATTCAACATGAGGCAGACAGCTCTTACTTTTCTCCAGTGTGTCAGCAAGCTCCTTCTGGTTCATTTTCCTCAGGACGTGCAGTGTGATCTTCAGAGCCCCCTCTCTGGCACTGCTCTCATGCTTCTCATCTTCAGCATCCACCACTTCCTTATCCTGCTTCTGACTCTCAAAGCCTTCTGGGAGTTCTGGACTAAGAATCCTCTTGAACATCTTCAGCTCGTTCTTTACAAATGTGATAATATTCTCTTCAAGCAACTGAAATAAATAAAGTAAATAAGTTAAGCAAGAGAATAAATGCTCTCTCATTAACACATTAATGAATGATTGACAGATCAACTTTACTTGAGGTAAACAAAAACAAATGTACATAACAGGACCACATACACTGAATATGGGGGCCAGGTCTGTTTGATGACTCTGGGAAGACTGACCCTGAGAATCTCTGATCTCTCCTCTTGGTTTCTGTGGACAAAACATCCAAGGAACACACACACACACACACACACACACACACACACACACACACACACACACACACACACACACACACACACACACACACACACACACACACACACACACACACACACACAGGGAGGGAATGTTGTGTTTGTTTAATATTGTTTCAGGACTTTGAAAATGGAAATAAGGATTTGCCTATGGATTATTAAAACAACAAACATACATTGAAAAATGGGAGGAGAAATGACTAGAGACAGTTTTGTTTAACTCACAGACCAGGACCCATGAGTACCTCTTACCTTTGTCCAGTAGAAAAGTCTGCCTCTCTGAACAGTATAGGATGACCCATAGACCGCTCACTCTTCATGGACAGACACAGCTGGGTACAGGGGAGGCTGGTCTCTCCTGCTTGATTGGACTTCAACACAACAGAGACAAACATTCTGTCTCTCATCTACTCTGAGCTCAGATGGAGAAACATACTGTAAAAGAGTTTCATTCCAAAACGCTATATATCCGTTTTCAGAAATGTTGGTACATTGACTTTGATGGTTGAAAGGACTCTGAACAACAGTGTCCTGACGAGAGAGCACATGTTCTATTCCAGGTGAAATTTTGCCTCATTGTCATGGATTTATCCAAATAAATGTCACTAGAAAACAGCTAAAACAAATGGAATTGCAGCTACTTTGCTGTTATTCTGGCTGCACTCTTTGACGTGACTGTAAGTTATCTGTAGTTGTCTAGCTAGAAAGGGCAAGAGATAAGAATGTTACCACCCAGTATGGCAATGGATCATTGAGAACAAACGACTGGGTCTCATCCATAGATACAGAACAAAAAGACTTAACGACTGGGTCTCATCCATAGATACAGAACAAAAAGACTTAACGACTGGGTCTCATCCATAGATACAGAACAAAAAGACTTAACGACTGGGTCTCATCCATAGATACAGAACAAAAAGACTTAACTACTGGGTCTCATCCATAGATACAGAACAAAAAGACTTAACGACTGGGTCTCATCCATAGATACAGAACAAAAAGACTTAACGACTGGGTCTCATCCATAGATACAGAACAAAAAGACTTAACTACTGGGTCTCATCCATAGATACAGAACAAAAAGACTTAACTACTGGGTCTCATCCATAGATACAGAACAAAAAGACTTAACTACTGGGTCTCATCCATAGATACAGAACAAAAAGAATTTACGACTGGGTCACGTCTCTGGCAACCGAACCAATAGAAAGTAACCATGAGCAATCATTTCTGATGAAAACAAATGTGATCGGGATACAGCATTTTGGAAATAAACTCTTCTTATGAACAAACTTGTCATCTCACCTTTTAGCTGTGGTGTCATGTTCCCCAGAGAGTCTCATTTTAGAGGCAGGGCCCCCCTCCTCTCTCTCCCCAGAGATACTCATTTTAGACCGCTGACAACTAAACAGAGATCCAGCATGTTGGTTGTGATTAACACAGTGACAACTAATTCTTGAATGTCAATTGTTCATAATAATTCATAATAATTCATTCATAATTCATTTTATTTCATTCAGAAATAAAAACATTTACTAACAGACACATCGAAACAGTCAGATGATTTAATGAATTCACATGATTATGGAGTTGTGACATCTCTTCCCCATGGTAACTGTCAATAATAATAATAATAGTCACTGTTTGTTAAGGTAGTTCTAGACAGTGCAGCAACAATAATAATAATAATAATAATAATAGTCACTGTTTGTTAAGGTAGTTCTAGACAGTACAGCAACAATAATAATAATAATAATAATAATAAGTCACTGTTTGTTAAGGTAGTTATAGACAGTACAGCAACAATAATAATAATAATACTAATAAGTCACTGTTTGTTAAGGTAGTTCTAGACAGTGCAGCAACAATAATAATAATAATAATAATAATAAGTGCAGCAAACAATAATAATAATAATAATAAGTCACTGTTTGTTAAGGTAGTTCTAGACAGTACAGCAACAATAATAATAATAATAGTCACTGTTTGTTAATTCTAGATACAGCAACAATAATAATAATAATAGTCACTGTTTGTTAAAAAAGTTCTAGACAGTGCAGCAACAATAATAATAATAATAGTCACTGTTTGTTAAGGTAGTTCTAGACAGTGCAGCAACAATAATAATAATAATAATAATAATAGTCACTGTTTGTTAAGGTAGTTCTAGACAGTGCAGCAACAATAATAATAATAATAATACTGTTTGTTATAATAGTCACTGTTTGTTAAGGTAGTTCTAGACAGTGCAGCAACAAATAATAATAATAATAGTCACTGTTTGTTAAGGTAGTTCTAGACAGTACAGCAACAATAATAATAATAATAGTCACTGTTTGTTAAGGTAGTTCTAGACAGTGCAGCAACAATAATAATAATAATAGTCACTGTTTGTTAAGGTAGTTATAGACAGTGCAGCAACAATAATAATAATAATAATAATAATAGTCACTGTTTGTTAAGGTAGTTCTAGACAGTGCAGCAACAATAATAATAATAATAATAATAGTCACTGTTTGTTAAGGTAGTTCTAGACAGTGCAGCAACAATAATAATAATAATAATAATAGTCACTGTTTGTTAAGGTAGTTATAGACAGTGCAGCAACAATAATAATAATAATAGTCACTGTTTGTTAAGGTAGTTCTAGACAGTACAGCAACAATAATAATAATAATAATAATAATAGTCACTGTTTGTTAAGGTAGTTCTAGACAGTGCAGCAACAATAATAATAATAATAATAATAATAAGTCACTGTTTGTTAAGGTAGTTATAGACAGTGCAGCAACAATAATAATAATAATAGTCACTGTTTGTTAAGGTAGTTCTAGACAGTGCAGCAACAATAATAATAATAATAATAATAGTCACTGTTTGTTAAGGTAGTTCTAGACAGTGCAGCAACAATAATAATAATAATAATAATAATAAGTCACTGTTTGTTAAGGTAGTTATAGACAGTGCAGCAACAATAATAATAATAATAGTCACTGTTTGTTAAGGTAGTTCTAGACAGTGCAGCAACAATAATAATAATAATAGTCACTGTTTGTTAAGGTAGTTCTAGACAGTACAGCAACAATAATAATAATAATAATAGTCACTGTTTGTTAAGGTAGTTATAGACAGTGCAGCAACAATAATAATAATAATAATAATAATAGTCACTGTTTGTTAAGGTAGTTCTAGACAGTACAGCAACAATAATAATAATAATAATAATAATAGTCACTGTTTGTTAAGGTAGTTCTAGACAGTGCAGCAACAATAATAATAATAATAATAATAATAAGTCACTGTTTGTTAAGGTAGTTATAGACAGTGCAGCAACAATAATAATAATAATAATAGTCACTGTTTGTTAAGGTAGTTCTAGACAGTACAGCAACAATAATAATAATAATAGTCACTGTTTGTTAAGGTAGTTCTAGACAGTACAGCAACAATAATAATAATAATAATAGTCACTGTTTGTTAAGGTAGTTATAGACAGTACAGCAACAATAATAATAATAATAGTCACTGTTTGTTAAGGTAGTTCTAGACAGTACAGCAACAATAATAATAATAATAGTCACTGTTTGTTAAGGTAGTTCTAGACAGTACAGCAACAATAATAATAATAATAACAAAAAGACTTAACACTGTTTGTTAAGGTAGTTCACAGTACAGCAACAATAATAATAATAATAATAATAATAATAGTCACTGTTTGTTAAGGTAGTTCTAGACAGTGCAGCAACAATAATAATAATAATAGTCACTGTTTGTTAAGGTAGTTCTAGACAGTGCAGCAACAATAATAATAATAATAATAGTCACTGTTTGTTAAGGTAGTTCTAGACAGTGCAGCAACAATAATAATAATAATAACTGTTTGTTAAGGTAGTTCTAGACAGTAGCAACAATAATAATAATAATAATAGTCACTGTTTGTTAAGGTAGACAGTGCAGCAACAATAATAATAATAATAGTCACTGTTTGTTAAGGTAGTTCTAGACAGTGCAGCAACAATAATAATAATAATAATAATAATAGTCACTGTTTGTTAAGGTAGTTCTAGACAGTACAGCAACAATAATAATAATAATAATAATAAGTCACTGTTTGTTAAGGTAGTTCTATAGACAGTGCAGCAACAATAATAATAATAATAATAATAGTCACTGTTTGTTAAGGTAGTTCTAGACAGTGCAGCAACAATAATAATAATAATAACTAATTCTAGACATAGTCACTGTCACTGTTAAGGTAGTTCTAGACAGTGCAGCAACAATAATAATAATAATAATAATAGTTCTAGACAGTGCAGCAACAATAATAATAATAATAGTCACTGTTTGTTAAGGTAGTTCTAGACAGTACAGCAACAATAATAATAATAATAATAGTCACTGTTTGTTAAGGTAGTTCTAGACAGTGCAGCAACAATAATAATAATAATAGTCACTGTTTGTTAAGGTAGTTCTAGACAGTGCAGCAACAATAATAATAATAATAATAATAGTCACTGTTTGTTAAGGTAGTTCTAGACAGTGCAGCAACAATACTAATAATAATAGTCACTGTTTGTTAAGGTAGTTCTAGACAGTGCAGCAACAATAATAATAATAATAGTCACTGTTTGTTAAGGTAGTTCTAGACAGTGCAGCAACAACAATAATAATAATAATAATAATAGTCACTGTTTGTTAAGGTAGTTCTATGCAGCAACAATAATAATAATAATAGTCACTGTTTGTTAAGGTAGTTCTAGACAGTACAGCAACAATAATAATAATAATAACTAAGGTAGTTCTACAGTACAGCAACAATAATAATAATAATAAACTCACTGTTTGTTAAGGTAGTTCTAGACAGTGCAGCAACAATAATAATAATAATAATAATAGTCACTAATAGTTATACTGTTTAATAATAGTCACTGTTTGTTAAGGTAGTTCTAGACAGTGCAGCAACAATAATAATAATAATAATAATAGTCACTGTTTGTTAAGGTAGTTATAGACAGTAAGCAACAATAATAATAACTGTTTGTTAATAGACAGTGCAGCAACAATAATAATAATAATAGTCACTGTTTGTTAAGGTAGTTCTAGACAGTACAGCAACAATAATAATAATAATAATAATAGTCACTGTTTGTTAAGGTAGTTCTAGACAGTGCAGCAACAATAATAATAATAATAATAGTCACTGTTTGTTAAGGTAGTTCTAGACAGTGCAGCAACAATAATAATAATAATAATAGTCACTGTTTGTTAAGGTAGTTCTAGACAGTACAGCAACAATAATAATAATAATAATAGTCACTGTTTGTTAAGGTAGTTCTAGACAGTACAGCAACAATAATAATAATAATAATAGTCACTGTTTGTTAAGGTAGTTCTAGACAGTGCAGCAACAATAATAATAATAATAGTCACTGTTTGTTAAGGTAGTTATAGACAGTACAGCAACAATAATAATAATAATAATAGTCACTGTTTGTTAAGGTAGTTCTAGACAGTGCAGCAACAATAATAATAATAATAGTCACTGTTTGTTAAGGTAGTTCTAGACAGTACAGCAACAATAATAATAATAATAATAGTCACTAGTTCTAGACAGTGCAGCAGTAATAATAATAGTCACTGTTTGTTAAGGTAGTTCTAGACAGTGCAGCAACAATAATAATAATAATAATAGTCACTGTTTGTTAAGGTAGTTCTAGACAGTACAGCAACAATAATAATAATAATAATAGTCACTGTTTGTTAAGGTAGTTCTAGACAGTACAGCAACAATAATAATAATAATAATAGACAGTGCAGCAACAATAATAATAATAATAAGTCACTGTTTGTTAAGGTAGTTCTAGACAGTACAGCAACAATAATAATAATAATAATAGTCACTGTTTGTTAAGGTAGTTCTAGACAGTGCAGCAACAAATAATAATAATAATAATAATAGTTCAATAATAATAATAATAGCAACAATAATAATAATAAGTCACTGTTTATTAAGGTAGTTCTAGACAGTACAGCAACAATAATAATAATAATAATAATAATAGTCACTGTTTGTTAAGGTAGTTATAGACAGTGCAGCAACAATAATAATAATAATAGTCACTGTTTGTTAAGGTAGTTCTAGACAGTACAGCAACAATAATAATAATAATAAGTCACTGTTTGTTAAGGTAGTTCTAGACAGTGCAGCAACAATAATAATAATAATAGTCACTGTTTGTTAAGGTAGTTCTAGACAGTGCAGCAACAATAATAATAATAAGTCACTGTTTATTAAGGTAGTTCTAGACAGTACAGCAACAATAATAATAATAATAATAATAATAGTCACTGTTTGTTAAGGTAGTTATAGACAGTGCAGCAACAATAATAATAATAAGTCACTGTTTATTAAGGTAGTTCTAGACAGTACAGCAACAATAATAATAATAATAATAATAATAGTCACTGTTTGTTAAGGTAGTTATAGACAGTGCAGCAACAATAATAATAATAATAAGTCACTGTTTGTTAAGGTAGTTATAGACAGTGCAGCAACAATAATAATAATAATAGTCACTGTTTGTTAAGGTAGTTATAGACAGTGCAGCAACAATAATAATAATAATAGTCACTGTTTGTTAAGGTAGTTCTAGACAGTACAGCAACAATAATAATAATAATAGTCACTGTTTGTTAAGGTAGTTCTAGACAGTACAGCAACAATAATAATAATAATAGTCACTGTTTGTTAAGGTAGTTCTAGACAGTACAGCAACAATAATAATAATAATAGTCACTGTTTGTTAAGGTAGTTCTAGACAGTGCAGCAACAATAATAATAAAGTCACTGTTTGTTAAGGTAATAATAATAATAATAATAGTCACTGTTTGTTAAGGTAGTTCTAGACAGTGCAGCAACAATAATAATAATAATAGTCACTGTTTGTTAAGGTAGTTCTAATAATAATAATAATAGTCACTGTTTGTTAAGGTAGTTCTAGACAGTGCAGCAACAATAATAATAATAATAGTCACTGTTTGTTAAGGTAGTTCTAGACAGTACAGCAACAATAATAATAATAATAGTCACTGTTTGTTAAGGTAGTTCTAGACAGTGCAGCAACAATAATAATAATAATAGTCACTGTTTGTTAAGGTAGTTATAGACAGTGCAGCAACAATAATAATAATAATAATAATAAGTCACTGTTTGTTAAGGTAGTTCTAGACAGTGCAGCAACAATAATAATAATAATAGTCACTGTTTGTTAAGGTAGTTCTAGACAGTGCAGCAACAATAATAATAATAATAGTCACTGTTTGTTAAGGTAGTTCTAGACAGTGCAGCAACAATAATAATAATAATAAGTCACTGTTTGTTAAGGTAGTTCTAGACAGTGCAGCAACAATAATAATAATAATAGTCACTGTTTGTTAAGGTAGTTCTAGACAGTGCAGCAACAATAATAATAATAATAAGTCACTGTTTGTTAAGGTAGTTCTAGACAGTGCAGCAACAATAATAATAATAATAGTCACTGTTTGTTAAGGTAGTTCTAGACAGTGCAGCAACAATAATAATAATAATAATAATAATAATAGTCACTGTTTGTTAAGGTAGTTCTAGACAGTGCAGCAACAATAATAATAATAATAGTCACTGTTTGTTAAGGTAGTTCTAGACAGTGCAGCAACAATAATAATAATAATAATAATAATAATAATAATAATAATAATAATAATAATAATAATAATAATAATAGTCACTGTTTGTTAAGGTAGTTCTAGACAGTGCAGCAACAATAATAATAATAATAGTCACTGTTTGTTAAGGTAGTTCTAGACAGTGCAGCAACAATAATAATAATAATAGTCACTGTTTGTTAAGGTAGTTCTAGACAGTGCAGCAACAATAATAATAATAATAAGTCACTGTTTGTTAAGGTAGTTCTAGACAGTGCAGCAACAATAATAATAATAATAGTCACTGTTTGTTAAGGTAGTTCTAGACAGTGCAGCAACAATAATAATAATAATAATAATAATAATAAGTCACTGTTTGTTAAGGTAGTTCTAGACAGTGCAGCAACAATAATAATAATAATAATAATAATAATAAGTCACTGTTTGTTAAGGTAGTTCTAGACAGTACAGCAACAATAATAATAATAATAGTCACTGTTTGTTAAGGTAGTTCTAGACAGTGCAGCAACAATAATAATAATAATAATAATAATAATAGTCACTGTTTGTTAAGGTAGTTCTAGACAGTACAGCAACAATAATAATAATAATAATAATAGTCACTGTTTGTTAAGGTAGTTCTAGACAGTGCAGCAACAATAATAATAATAATAATAGTCACTGTTTGTTAAGGTAGTTCTAGACAGTGCAGCAACAATAATAATAATAATAGTCACTGTTTGTTAAGGTAGTTCTAGACAGTGCAGCAATAATAATAATAATAATAATAGTCACTGTTTGTTAAGGTAGTTCTAGACAGTACAGCAACAATAATAATAATAATAATAGTCACTGTTTGTTAAGGTAGTTATAGACAGTGCAGCAACAATAATAATAATAATAGTCACTGTTTGTTAAGGTAGTTCTAGACAGTGCAGCAACAATAATAATAATAATAATAATAATAGTCACTGTTTGTTAAGGTAGTTCTAGACAGTGCAGCAACAATAATAATAATAATAGTCACTGTTTGTTAAGGTAGTTCTAGACAGTGCAGCAATAATAATAATAATAATAATAATAATAGTCACTGTTTGTTAAGGTAGTTCTAGACAGTGCAGCAACAATAATAATAATAATAGTCACTGTTTGTTAAGGTAGTTCTAGACAGTACAGCAACAACAATAATAATAATAATAGTCACTGTTTGTTAAGGTAGTTCTAGACAGTGCAGCAACAACAATAATAATAATAATAGTCACTGTTTGTTAAGGTAGTTCTAGACAGTACAGCAACAACAATAATAATAATAATAGTCACTGTTTGTTAAGGTAGTTCTAGACAGTGCAGCAACAATACTAATAATAATAGTCACTGTTTGTTAAGGTAGTTCTAGACAGTGCAGCAACAATAATAATAATAATAATAGTCACTGTTTGTTAAGGTAGTTCTAGACAGTACAGCAACAATAATAATAATAATAGTCACTGTTTGTTAAGGTAGTTCTAGACAGTGCAGCAATAATAATAATAATAATAATAGTCACTGTTTGTTAAGGTAGTTCTAGACAGTGCAGCAACAATAATAATAATAATAATAGTCACTGTTTGTTAAGGTAGTTCTAGACAGTGCAGCAATAATAATAATAATAATAATAGTCACTGTTTGTTAAGGTAGTTATAGACAGTGCAGCAACAATAATAATAATAATAGTCACTGTTTGTTAAGGTAGTTCTAGACAGTGCAGCAACAATAATAATAATAATAGTCACTGTTTGTTAAGGTAGTTCTAGACAGTGCAGCAACAATAATAATAATAATAATAGTCACTGTTTGTTAAGGTAGTTCTAGACAGTGCAGCAACAATAATAATAATAATAATAATAGTCACTGTTTGTTAAGGTAGTTCTAGACAGTGCAGCAACAATAATAATAATAATAGTCACTGTTTGTTAAGGTAGTTCTAGACAGTGCAGCAACAATAATAATAATAATAGTCACTGTTTGTTAAGGTAGTTCTAGACAGTGCAGCAATAATAATAATAATAATAGTCACTGTTTGTTAAGGTAGTTCTAGACAGTGCAGCAACAATAATAATAATAATAGTCACTGTTTGTTAAGGTAGTTCTAGACAGTGCAGCAACAATAATAATAATAATAATAATAGTCACTGTTTGTTAAGGTAGTTCTAGACAGTGCAGCAATAATAATAATAATAATAATAGTCACTGTTTGTTAAGGTAGTTCTAGACAGTGCAGCAACAATAATAATAATAATAGTCACTGTTTGTTAAGGTAGTTCTAGACAGTGCAGCAACAATAATAATAATAATAATAGTCACTGTTTGTTAAGGTAGTTCTAGACAGTGCAGCAATAATAATAATAATAATAATAGTCACTGTTTGTTAAGGTAGTTCTAGACAGTACAGCAACAATAATAATAATAATAATAGTCACTGTTTGTTAAGGTAGTTATAGACAGTACAGCAATAATAATAATAATAATAATAATAATAATAATAGTCACTGTTAAGGTAGTTCTAGACAGTGCAGCAACAATAATAATAATAATAATAGTCACTGTTTGTTAAGGTAGTTATAGACAGTGCAGCAACAATACTAATAATAATAATAGTCACTGTTTGTTAAGGTAGTTCTAGACAGTGCAGCAATAATAATAATAATAATAATAGTCACTGTTTGTTAAGGTAGTTCTAGACAGTACAGCAACAATAATAATAATAATAATAGTCACTGTTTGTTAAGGTAGTTCTAGACAGTGCAGCAATAATAATAATAATAATAATAGTCACTGTTTGTTAAGGTAGTTCTAGACAGTGCAGCAACAATAATAATAATAATAATAGTCACTGTTTGTTAAGGTAGTTCTAGACAGTGCAGCAATAATAATAATAATAATAATAGTCACTGTTTGTTAAGGTAGTTCTAGACAGTGCAGCAATAATAATAATAATAATAATAGTCACTGTTTGTTAAGGTAGTTCTAGACAGTGCAGCAACAACAATAATAATAATAATAGTCACTGTTTGTTAAGGTAGTTCTAGACAGTACAGCAACAATAATAATAATAATAATAGTCACTGTTTGTTAAGGTAGTTATAGACAGTACAGCAATAATAATAATAATAATAATAATAATAATAATAGTCACTGTTAAGGTAGTTCTAGACAGTGCAGCAACAATAATAATAATAATAATAGTCACTGTTTGTTAAGGTAGTTATAGACAGTGCAGCAACAATACTAATAATAATAATAGTCACTGTTAAGGTAGTTCTAGACAGTACAGCAACAATAATAATAATAATAATAGTCACTGTTTGTTAAGGTAGTTCTAGACAGTACAGCAACAATAATAATAATAATAATAATAATAATAATAAGTCACTGTTTGTTAAGGTAGTTCTAGACAGTGCAGCAACAATACTAATAATAATAGTCACTGTTTGTTAAGGTAGTTCTAGACAGTACAGCAACAATAATAATAATAATAGTCACTGTTTGTTAAGGTAGTTCTAGACAGTGCAGCAACAATAATAATAATAATAATAGTCACTGTTTGTTAAGGTAGTTCTAGACAGTACAGCAACAATAATAATAATAATAATAGTCACTGTTTGTTAAGGTAGTTATAGACAGTACAGCAACAATAATAATAATAATAATAATAATAATAATAATAATAATAATAATAGTCACTGTTAAGGTAGTTCTAGACAGTGCAGCAACAATAATAATAATAATAATAGTCACTGTTTGTTAAGGTAGTTATAGACAGTGCAGCAACAATACTAATAATAATAATAGTCACTGTTTGTTAAGGTAGTTCTAGACAGTACAGCAACAATAATAATAATAATAATAATAGTCACTGTTTGTTAAGGTAGTTATAGACAGTACAGCAACAATAATAATAATAATAATAATAATAATAATAAGTCACTGTTTGTTAAGGTAGTTCTAGACAGTGCAGCAACAATAATAATAATAATAATAGTCACTGTTTGTTAAGGTAGTTCTAGACAGTGCAGCAACAATAATAATAATAATAATAGTCACTGTTTGTTAAGGTAGTTCTAGACAGTACAGCAACAATAATAATAATAATAGTCACTGTTTGTTAAGGTAGTTATAGACAGTGCAGCAACAATAATAATAATAATAATAATAATAATAATAATAAGTCACTGTTTGTTAAGGTAGTTCTAGACAGTACAGCAACAATAATAATAATAATAATAGTCACTGTTTGTTAAGGTAGTTCTAGACAGTACAGCAACAATAATATAATAATAATAATAATAATAATAATAATAATAAGTCACTGTTTGTTAAGGTAGTTCTAGACAGTACAGCAACAATAATAATAATAATAATAATAGTCACTGTTTGTTAAGGTAGTTCTAGACAGTACAGCAACAATAATAATAATAATAATAATAATAATAATAATAATAATAATAATAAGTCACTGTTTGTTAAGGTAGTTATAGACAGTACAGCAACATTAATAATAATAATAGTCACTGTTTGTTAAGGTAGTTCTAGACAGTGCAGCAACAATACTAATAATAATAGTCACTGTTTGTTAAGGTAGTTCTAGACAGTACAGCAACAATAATAATAATAATAATAAGTCACTGTTTGTTAAGGTAGTTCTAGACAGTACAGCAACAATAATAATAATAATAATAATAATAAGTCACTGTTTGTTAAGGTAGTTCTAGACAGTACAGCAACAATAATAATAATAATAATAAGTCACTGTTTGTTAAGGTAGTTATAGACAGTGCAGCAACAATAATAATAATAATAATAAGTCACTGTTTGTTAAGGTAGTTCTAGACAGTACAGCAACAATAATAATAATAATAAGTCACTGTTTGTTAAGGTAGTTCTAGACAGTGCAGCAACATTAATAATAATAATAGTCACTGTTTGTTAAGGTAGTTCTAGACAGTACAGCAACAATACTAATAATAATAGTCACTGTTTGTTAAGGTAGTTCTAGACAGTACAGCAACAATAATAATAATAATAATAAGTCACTGTTTGTTAAGGTAGTTCTAGACAGTACAGCAACAATAATAATAATAATAATAATAATAAGTCACTGTTTGTTAAGGTAGTTATAGACAGTGCAGCAACAATAATAATAATAATAATAATAATAAGTCACTGTTTGTTAAGGTAGTTCTAGACAGTGCAGCAACAATAATAATAATAATAATAAGTCACTGTTTGTTAAGGTAGTTCTAGACAGTGCAGCAACAATACTAATAATAATAGTCACTGTTTGTTAAGGTAGTTCTAGACAGTACAGCAACAATAATAATAATAATAATAAGTCACTGTTTGTTAAGGTAGTTCTAGACAGTACAGCAACAATAATAATAATAATAATAATAATAAGTCACTGTTTGTTAAGGTAGTTATAGACAGTGCAGCAACAATAATAATAATAATAATAATAATAAGTCACTGTTTGTTAAGGTAGTTATAGACAGTGCAGCAACAATAATAATAATAATAATAATAATAGTCACTGTTTGTTAAGGTAGTTATAGACAGTACAGCAATAATAATAATACTAATAAGTCACTGTTTGTTAAGGTAGTTATAGACAGTACAGCAACAATAATAATAATAATAATAATAATAATAAGTCACTGTTTGTTAAGGTAGTTATAGACAGTGCAGCAACAATAATAATAATAATAATAATAATAATAATAGTCACTGTTTGTTAAGGTAGTTATAGACAGTGCAGCAACAATAATAATAATAATAATAAGTCACTGTTTGTTAAGGTAGTTATAGACAGTGCAGCAACAATAATAATAATAATAATAGTCACTGTTTGTTAAGGTAGTTATAGACAGTACAGCAACAATAATAATAATAATAATAACAATAATAATAATAATAATAAGTCACTGTTTGTTAAGGTAGTTCTAGACAGTGCAGCAACAATACTAATAATAATAAGTCACTGTTTGTTAAGGTAGTTATAGACAGTACAGCAATAATAATAATAATAATAAGTCACTGTTTGTTAAGGTAGTTCTAGACAGTGCAGCAACAATAATAATAATAATAATAAGTCACTGTTTGTTAAGGTAGTTATAGACAGTACAGCAATAATAATAATAATAATAAGTCACTGTTTGTTAAGGTAGTTCTAGACAGTGCAGCAACACAAGGCCACGTCTCACACTTATTTGTATTCATTAACAGTAGGCTATTATCTATCAATCTGTTATTTTGTAAACAAATCTGAAAATGTAGACTGAAGGGCTAAAATGGGAATGATTGATCTGAGGGGGAAATACATTCATACATTCAGAAAGCAACAAGTAAGATCATTTATGTTATGTAATGTAGGCTAGGTTATAATGTACAGTCACACACACCTTAGCCAAATACATTTAAACTCCGTTTTCACAATTGCTGACATTTAATCCCATAAAAAAATCTTCGGTCAGTTAGGATCACCACTTTATTTTAAGAATGTGAAATGTCAGAATAATAGTATAGGGAATGATTTATTTCAGCTTTTATTTCTTTCATCACATTCCCAGTGGGTCAGAAGTTTACATACACTCAATTAGTATTCGGTAGCATTGCTTTAAATTGCTTAATTTGGGTCAAACGTTTCAGGTAGTCTTCCACAAGCTTACCACAATAATGGTGTTCATGTTGGCTTGCAAACCTCCCCCTTTTCCTCCAAACATAACGATGGTCATTATGGCCAAACAGTTCTATTTTTGTGTCATCAGTCCAGAGGACATTTCTCCAAAGAGTACAATCTTTGTCCCCATATGCAGTTGCAAACTGTAGTCTGGCTTTTTATGGCGGTTTTGGAGCAGTAGCTTCTTCCTTGCTGAGCTGCCTTTCAGGTTATGTCGATATAGGACTCGTTTTTACTGTGGATATAGATACTTGTACTTCTTTCCTCCAGCATCTTCACAAGGTCCTTTGCTGTTCTGGGATTGATTTGCACTTTTCGCAAAATAGTACGTTAATCTATAGGAGACACAATGCGTCTCCTTCCTGATTGGAATGACGGCTGCATGGTCCCATGGTGTTTATATGTGCGTATTATTGTTTGTACAGTTGAACGTGGTACCTTCAGGCGTTTGGAAATTTCTCCCAAGGATGAACCAGACTTGTGGAGGTCTACAATTTTTTTCTGAGTTTTTGGAGGATTTCTTTGACTTTCCCATGATGTCAAGCAAAGAGGCACTGAGTTTGAAGGTAGGCCCTGAAATACATCCACAGATACACCTCCAATTGACTCAAATAATGTGATTTAGCCTATCAGAAGCTTCTAAAGCCATGACATAATTTTCTGGAATTTTCCAAGCTGTTTAAAGGCACAGTCAACTTAGTGTATTTAAACTTCTGACCCACTGGAATTGTGATACAGTGAATTATAAGTGAAATAATCTGTCAGTAAACAATTGTTGGAAAAATGACTTGTGTCACAAAGTAGAAGTCCTGACAGACTTGACAAACTATAGTTTGTTAACAAGACATTTGTGGAGTGGTTGGAAAACTAGTTTTAATGGCTCCAACCTAATGTGTATGTAAACTTCTGACTTCAACTGTATAATAGTGGTTTATTAGTGCTATTTCATATAACAATATAGGCCTTCCAGTGCCAGGACAGAGCAGGTAGCCTAGACCTGATATTTTTCACATTTCCAACGAGACCATCAGGTTGTCAGCATGATAAGAGATCATATATCAAACCTACTCTGACTATTGAATGTCTGACAACGACCTAACTTTATAATATAGTTCAACGACCTAACTTTATAATATAATATAGTTCTATGTAGTCTAGACTTACCAGTCTGCTCGTCTTTCCTTCAAATCAACACATTTATCCGACTTCTTGCAGAGAAATGTGTCCCACAGTTTCAACAGCCATTTTGAAAGTGTGTTAGGTCACAAACCTACTTTTAATTTCATATGAGGAAACTGGTGCGGCCGCCTGTTTTCTTGCAGAAGAAGTAGACTCTCTCATATGAGGAAACTGGTGCGGCCGCCTGTTTTCTTGCAGATGAAGTGGACTCTCTCATATGAGGAAACTGGTGCGGCTGCCTGTTTTCTTGCAGAAGAAGTGGACTCTCTCATATGAGGAAACTGGTGCGGCTGCCTGTTTTCTTGCAGATGAAGTGGACTATCATAGGGAACTCATTCAACCAGCCTAAACAGCAGTAAATATAACATGTCAAATGGTGAAAAGAGAATCCTGTCGTCCTAATGAAGCCATGTGCATTAAAGACAGATATACTGCTACACATGTAGGATCTTCATTTCAGTCAGTTTGCTGCAGCAGGAACATAATCCTGAAGCAACAGGACATTTATATTATTATGTGGATTATAATTAATGGACATTTATATTATTATGTGGATTATAATTAATGGACATTTATATTATTATGTGGATTATAATGAATGGACATTTATATTATTATTATTATAATTAATGGACATTTATATTATTATGTGGATTATAATTAATGGACATTTATATTATTATGTGGATTATAATTAATGGACATTTATATTATTATGTGGATTATAATTAATGGACATTTATATTATTATGTGGATTATAATTAATGGACATTTTTCAAAAGTGGAAATTACAAACTTCAGAAGCCTTTTTAACCTTCAAATATCAAATCAAATTGTATTTGTCACATTATGAATACAACAGGTGTAGAGACCTTACAGTGAAATGCTGAATACAACAGGTGTAGAGACCTTACAGTGAAATGCTGAATACAACAGGTGTAGAGACCTTACAGTGAAATGCTGAATACAACAGGTGTAGAGACCTTACAGTGACATGCTGAATACAACAGGTGTAGTAGACCTTACAGTGACATGCTGAATACAACAGGTGTAGGTAGACCTTACAGTGACATGCTGAATACAACAGGTGTAGGTAGACCTTACAGTGAAATGCTGAATACAACAGGTGTAGAGACCTTACATTGAAATGCTGAATACAACAGGTGTAGGTAGACCTTACAGTGAAATGCTGAATACAACAGGTGTAGTAGACCTTACAGTGACATGCTGAATACAACAGGTGTAGTAGACCTTACAGTGACATGCTGAATACAACAGGTGTAGGTAGACCTTACAGTGACATGCTGAATACAACAGGTGTAGAGACCTTACAGTGAAATGCTGAATACAACAGGTGTAGGTAGACCTTACAGTGAAATGCTGAATACAACAGGTGTAGGTAGACCTTACAGTGAAATGCTGAATACAACAGGTGTAGAGACCTTACAATGAAATGCTGAATACAACAGGTGTAGGTAGACCTTACAGTGAAATGCTGAATACAACAGGTGTAGGTAGACCTTACAGTGACATGCTGAATACAACAGGTGTAGGTAGACCTTACAGTGAAATGCTGAATACAACAGGTGTAGGTAGACCTTACAGTGACATGCTGAATACAACAGGTGTAGGTAGACCTTACAGTGAAATGCTGAATACAACAGGTGTAGGTAGACCTTACAGTGAAATGCTGAATACAACAGGTGTAGGTAGACCTTACAGTGAAATGCTGAATACAACAGGTGTAGGTAGACCTTACAGTGAAATGCTGAATACAACAGGTGTAGGTAGACCTTACAGTGAAATGCTGAATACAACAGGTGTAGAGACCTTACAGTGAAATGCTGAATACAACAGGTGTAGAGACCTTACAGTGAAATGCTGAATACAACAGGTGTAGGTAGACCTTACAGTGAAATGCTGAATACAACAGGTGTAGAGACCTTACAGTGAAATGCTGAATACAACAGGTGTAGGTAGACCTTACAGTGAAATGCTGAATACAACAGGTGTAGGTAGACCTTACAGTGAAATGCTGAATACAACAGGTGTAGGTAGACCTTACAGTGAAATGCTGAATACAACAGGTGTAGGTAGACCTTACAGTGAAATGCTGAATACAACAGGTGTAGGTAGACCTTACAGTGAAATGCTGAATACAACAGGTGTAGGTAGACCTTACAGTGAAATGCTGAATACAACAGGTGTAGAGACCTTACATTGAAATGCTGAATACAACAGGTGTAGGTAGACCTTACAGTGAAATGCTGAATACAACAGGTGTAGTAGACCTTACAGTGACATGCTGAATACAACAGGTGTAGAGACCTTACAGTGAAATGCTGAATACAACAGGTGTAGAGACCTTACAGTGAAATGCTGAATACAACAGGTGTAGGTAGACCTTACAGTGAAATGCTGAATACAACAGGTGTAGGTAGACCTTACAGTGACATGCTGAATACAACAGGTGTAGGTAGACCTTACAGTGAAATGCTGAATACAACAGGTGTAGAGACCTTACAATGAAATGCTGAATACAACAGGTGTAGGTAGACCTTACAGTGAAATGCTGAATACAACAGGTGTAGGTAGACCTTACAGTGACATGCTGAATACAACAGGTGTAGGTAGACCTTACAGTGAAATGCTGAATACAACAGGTGTAGGTAGACCTTACAGTGAAATGCTGAATACAACAGGTGTAGGTAGACCTTACAGTGACATGCTGAATACAACAGGTGTAGGTAGACCTTACAGTGAAATGCTGAATACAACAGGTGTAGAGACCTTACAATGAAATGCTGAATACAACAGGTGTAGGTAGACCTTACAGTGAAATGCTGAATACAACAGGTGTAGGTAGACCTTACAGTGACATGCTGAATACAACAGGTGTAGGTAGACCTTACAGTGAAATGCTGAATACAACAGGTGTAGGTAGACCTTACAGTGACATGCTGAATACAACAGGTGTAGGTAGACCTTACAGTGAAATGCTGAATACAACAGGTGTAGGTAGACCTTACAGTGAAATGCTGAATACAACAGGTGTAGGTAGACCTTACAGTGAAATGCTGAATACAACAGGTGTAGGTAGACCTTACAGTGAAATGCTGAATACAACAGGTGTAGGTAGACCTTACAGTGACATGCTGAATACAACAGGTGTAGGTAGACCTTACAGTGAAATGCTGAATACAACAGGTGTAGGTAGACCTTACAGTGACATGCTGAATACAACAGGTGTAGGTAGACCTTACAGTGAAATGCTGAATACAACAGGTGTAGGTAGACCTTACAGTGAAATGCTGAATACAACAGGTGTAGAGACCTTACAGTGAAATGCTGAATACAACAGGTGTAGAGACCTTACAGTGAAATGCTGAATACAACAGGTGTAGAGACCTTACAGTGAAATGCTGAATACAACAGGTGTAGAGACCTTACAGTGAAATGCTGAATACAACAGGTGTAGGTAGACCTTACATTGAAATGCTGAATACAACAGGTGTAGGTAGACCTTACAGTGAAATGCTGAATACAACAGGTGTAGGTAGACCTTACAGTGAAATGCTGAATACAACAGGTGTAGGTAGACCTTACAGTGAAATGCTTACTTACAAGCCCCTAACCAACAATGCAGTTTTAAGAAATACAAAAAAAGTAAGAGTTAAGAAAAACAAATTATTGAAGAGCAGCAGTAAATAACAATAGCGGGGCTTTATACAGGGTGTACCAGTACAGAGTCAATGTGGAGGCTATATACAGGGGATACCAGTACAGAGTCAATGTGGAGGCTATATACAGGGGATACCAGTACAGAGTAAATGTGGAGGCTATATACAGGGGGTACCAGTACAGAGTCAATGTGGAGGCTATATACAGGGTGTACCAGTACAGAGTCAATGTGGAGGCTATATACAGGGGGTACCAGTACAGAGTCAATGTGGAGGCTATATACAGGGTGTACCAGTACAGAGTCAATGTGGAGGCTATATACAGGGGGTACCAGTACAGAGTCAATGTGGAGGCTATATACAGGGGGTACCAGTACAGAGTCAATGTGGAGGCTATATACAGGGGGTACCAGTACAGAGTCAATGTGGAGGCTATATACAGGGGGTACCAGTACAGAGTCAATGTGGAGGCTATATACAGGGGGTACCAGTACAGAGTCAATGTGGAGGCTATATACAGGGTGTACCTGTACAGAGTCAATGTGGAGGCTATATACAGGGGGTACCGGTACAGAGTCAATGTGGAGGCTATATACAGGGGGTACCGGTACAGAGTCAACGTGGAGGCTATATACAGGGGGTACCGGTACAGAGTCAATGTGGAGGCTATATACAGGGGGTACTGGTACAGAGTCAATGTGGAGGCTATATACAGGGGGTGCTGGTACAGAGTCAATGTGGAGGCTATATACAGGGGGTACCGGTACAGAGTCAATGTGGAGGCTATATACAGGGGGTACTGGTTCAGAGTCGATGTGGAGGCTATATACAGGGGGTACTGGTTCAGAGTCGATGTGGAGGCTATATACAGGGGGTACCGGTACAGAGTCAATGTGGAGGCTATATACAGGGGGTACTGGTTCAGAGTCGATGTGGAGGCTATATACAGGGGGTACCGGTACAGAGTCAATGTGGAGGCTATATACAGGGGGTACTGGTTCAGAGTCAATGTGGAGGCTATATACAGGGGGTACTGGTTCAGAGTCGATGTGGAGGCTATATACAGGGGGTACCGGTACAGAGTCAATGTGGAGGCTATATACAGGGGGTACTGGTTCAGAGTCGATGTGGAGGCTATATACAGGGGGTACCGGTACAGAGTCAATGTGGAGGCTATATACAGGGGGTACTGGTACAGAGTCAATGTGGAGGTTATATACAGGGGGTATCTGGTTCAGAGTCAATGTGGAGGCTATATACAGGGGGTACCAGTTCAGAGTCAATGTGGAGGTTATATACAGGGGGCACCGGTTCAGAGTCAATGTGGAGAATATATACAGGGGGTACCAGTTCAGAGTCAATGTGGAGGTTATATACAGGGGGTACCAGTTCAGAGTCAATGTGGAGACTATATATAGGGGGTACCGCTTCAGAGTCAATGTGGAGGCTATATACAGGGGGTACCAGTTCAGAGTCAATGTGGAGGTTATATACAGGGGGTACCGGTTCAGAGTCAATGTGGAGGCTATATATAGGGGGTACCGCTTCAGAGTCAATGTGGAGGCTATATACAGGGGGTACCGGTTCAGAGTCAATGTGGAGGCTATATACAGGGGGTACCGGTTCAGAGTCAATGTGGAGGCTATATACAGGGGGTACCAGTACAGAGTCAATGTGGAGGTTATATACAGGGGGTACCGGTTCAGAGTCAATGTGGAGGCTATATACAGGGGGTACCGGTTCAGAGTCAATGTGGAGGCTATATACAGGGGGTACCAGTTCAGAGTCAATGTGGAGGCTATATACATGGGGTACCGGTACAGAGTCAATGTGGAAGCTATATACAGGGGGTACCGGTACAGAGTCAATGTGGAGGCTATATACAGGGGGTACCGGTTCAGAGTCAATGTGGAGGCTATATACAGGGGGTACCGGTTCAGAGTCAATGTGGAAGCTATATACAGGGGGTACCGGTACAGAGTCAATGTGGAAGCTATATACAGGGGGTACCGGTACAGAGTCAATGTGGAGGCTATATACAGGGGGTACTGGTACAGAGTCAATGTGGAGGCTATATACAGGGGGTACCTGTACAGAGTCAATGTGGAAGCTATATACAGGGGGTACCGGTACAGAGTCAATGTGGAAGCTATATACAGGGGGTACCGGTACAGAGTCAATGTGGAGGCTATATACAGGGGGTACTGGTACAGAGTCAATGTGGAGGCTATATACAGGGGGTACCGGTTCAGAGTCAATGTGGAAGCTATATACAGGGGGTACCGGTACAGAGTCAATGTGGAAGCTATATACAGGGGGTACCGGTACAGAGTCAATGTGGAGGCTATATACAGGGGTACTGGTACAGAGTCAATGTGGAGGCTATATACAGGGGTACCAGTACAGAGTCGATGTGGAGGCTATATACAGGGGGTACTGGTTCAGAGTCGATGTGGAGGCTATATACAGGGGGTACCGGTACAGAGTCAATGTGGAGGCTATATACAGGGGTACTGGTTCAGAGTCGATGTGGAGGCTATATACAGGGGTACCGGTACAGAGTCAATGTGGAGGCTATATACAGGGGTACTGGTTCAGAGTCAATGTGGAGGCTATATACAGGGGGTACTGGTTCAGAGTCGATGTGGAGGCTATATACAGGGGGTACCGGTACAGAGTCAATGTGGAGGCTATATACAGGGGGTACTGGTTCAGAGTCGATGTGGAGGCTATATACAGGGGGTACCGGTACAGAGTCAATGTGGAGGCTATATACAGGGGGTACTGGTACAGAGTCAATGTGGAGGTTATATACAGGGGGTATCTGGTTCAGAGTCAATGTGGAGGCTATATACAGGGGGTACCAGTTCAGAGTCAATGTGGAGGTTATATACAGGGGGCACCGGTTCAGAGTCAATGTGGAGAATATATACAGGGGGTACCAGTTCAGAGTCAATGTGGAGGTTATATACAGGGGGTACCAGTTCAGAGTCAATGTGGAGACTATATATAGGGGGTACCGCTTCAGAGTCAATGTGGAGGCTATATACAGGGGGTACCAGTTCAGAGTCAATGTGGAGGTTATATACAGGGGGTACCGGTTCAGAGTCAATGTGGAGGCTATATATAGGGGGTACCGCTTCAGAGTCAATGTGGAGGCTATATACAGGGGGTACCGGTTCAGAGTCAATGTGGAGGCTATATACAGGGGGTACCGGTTCAGAGTCAATGTGGAGGCTATATACAGGGGGTACCAGTACAGAGTCAATGTGGAGGCTATATACAGGGGGTACTGGTACAGAGTCAATGTGGAGGCTATATACAGGGGGTACTGGTTCAGAGTCAATGTGGAAGCTATATACAGGGGGTACCGGTACAGAGTCAATGTGGAGGCTATATACAGGGGGTACTGGTACAGAGTCAATGTGGAGGCTATATACAGGGGGTACCAGTACAGAGTCAATGTGGAGGCTATATACAGGGGTTACTGGTTCAGAGTCAATGTGCGGTGGCATCGGTGTCTAGGTAATTGAGGTAATTATGTACTTGCAGGTAGGGTTATTAAAGTGGCTATGCATAGATATTAACAGGGAGATATAGCAGCATATTTGGGGGGGATGAAAATAGTCTGGGAAGCCATTTGATTAACTGTTCAGCAGCCTTATGGCTTGGGGCTAGAAGCTGTTCAGAAGTCTCTTGGACCTTAACTTAGTGCATCGGTAGCGTTGCCGTGCGGTAGCAGAGAGAACAGTCTATGACTAGGGTGGCTGGAGTCTTTGACCATTTTTAGGGCCTCCTTCTGACACTGCATGGTACAGAGGTCCTGATGTAAAACCTTTTGAGGATCTGAGGACCCATGCCAAATCTTTTCAGCGTCCTGAGGAGGAATAGGTTTTTAGCCTTGACCTGGCTAAAAACGACTGTCTTGGTGTTCTTGGACCATGTTAGTTCGTTGGTGATGTGGACGCCAAGGAACTTGAAGCTCTCAACCTGCTCCACTACAGCCCTGTCGATGAGAATGGGGGCGTGCTCGGCCCTCCTTTTCCTGTAGTCCACAATCATCTCCTTTGTCTTGATCACGTTGCGGGAGAGGTTGTTGTCCTTGCACCACACGGCCAGGTCTCTGACCTCCTCCCTATAGGCTGTCTCATCATTGTCGGTGATCAGGTCTACCACTGTTGTGTCATCAGCTGTGTTATTTGCCTCGAAGCGAGCATAGAATTTATCTGGTAGGCTCATGTCACTGGGCAGCTCTCGGCTGGGCTTCCCTTTGTAGTCTGTAATAGTTTTGCCACATCCGACGAGCAGGGCGATTTGATCTCAGTCCTGTATTGACGCTTTGCCTGTTTGATTGTTCGTCGGATATCCCTCATAACGGGATTTCTTATAAGTCTCCGGGTTACAGTACCGCTCCTTGCAACAGTTAGATTAAATTAAGTCATATATCTGTACAGAGCTTGTCATTATCTAAACCAGCGAAATTTGATTTTTTTGGCAGTGACTTTGCATCTGTCAGGTGCTGTAAACCTATGTGATTGGATGTTATAGACCCCCAATATAAACAGTTACTTTCTCTGTGCTGTGGCCCTCTCCAACCAGCCATCTGGCCCATAGAGACTAAAGGACTGTGCTCTGGCCCTCTCCGACCAGCCATCTGGCTCATAGAGACTAAAGGACTGTGCTGTGGCCCTCTCCAACCAGCCATCTGGCTCATAGAGACTAAAGGACTATGCTGTGGCCCTCTCCAACCAGCCATCTGGCCCATAGAGACTAAATGACTGTGCTCTGGCCCTCTCCAACCAGCCATCTGGCCCATAGAGACTAAAGGACTGTGCTGTGGCCCTCTCCAACCAGCCATCTGGCCCATAGAGACTAAAGGACTGTGCTGTGGCCCTCTCCAACCAGCCATCTGGCCCATAGAGACTATGCATTTGTATTTGTTTAAGCTGTTTTCCAGTGACATTTATTCAGATACATCCATGCAATATTTCACCTGACAAAGAAAATGTGCTCTGTTGTCAGGACACTTTTGTTCAGAGGAGCTAGCCAACAACACAGCTAACACAATCACTTCAAACAGAAGGTCAGGACACTTTTGTTCAGAGGAGCTAGCCAACAACACAGCTAACACAATCACTTCAAACTGAAGGTCAGGACACTTTTGTTCAAAATGTAGCCAACAACACAGCTAACACAATCACTTCAAACAGAAGGTCAGGACACTTTTGTTCAGAGGAGCTAGCCAACAACACAGCTAACACAATCACTTCAAACTGAAGCTGGAAAGACTTTCTTTGTATTCATGATTTCGACCGGCTGAGAAAAACTTCCTGCCAATCTGTCTGATCCCAATTCATGACATGTTCATTACTTTGCGACAGCTGGAATTTGAATATTGAAACAATGTTGTCGGAGAGACAGACAGCAAGGTTTATACAAAAAGAAAAGACACGTGAGATAATGTCTAGATAAAATTCTGAGTACAGATCTAAGATCTTAATTTTATCAACCCCCCACTACAGAATAACATTCATGCAATGTAGGACATTTATTTGAGGTTTAAAAAGGCTATATATCAATATATCAACTCACACAGAAATGTACATTAATTATAATCCACATAATAATTCACATTTCCTGATGCTGCAGGAATATTTTCTCAAATTAAGACCCTACATATAAAGTATGTTTAAATGTACTAGGTGAATAAAGGTGATTGTGATTCTACAAAGGTTGCGTCTCTAGATCACCCTTGTTGCTCTGAGGAAATAATGACATGGTTGCCATGGTGATTTAAACTAGGAGTGGTTATCTCCCAACTCTGAGGACATGTCATTTGTTACATTTCACCCAATTGATGAAGGCAGCTAGAAGGCTGAACCTAGAAGACAACTCTAAATCAACACTTACTGATATTATCCTAAAATCCTTTACTCATATTCTAGTGTTGCTTTATTCAACGGGTGTCAGGAAGCCTATGATATCAATAGAGTAGCAAACAGCAGGGCAGGGAACCCGGGTCGATGGTGGGAAAGGCATCGCACCAATAGAGTTAATCCTCATGGTGGGAAAGGCATCGCACCAATAGAGTTAATCCTCATGGTGGGAAAGGCATCGCACCAATAGAGTTAACCCTCATGGTGGGAAAGGCATCGCACCAATAGGGTTAATCCTCATGGTGGGAAAGGCATCGCACCAATAGAGTTAATCCTCATGGTGGGAAAGGCATCGCACCAATAGAGTTAACCCTCATGGTGGGAAAGGCATCGCACCAATAGAGTTAATCCTCATGGTGGGAAAGGCATCGCACCAATAGGGTTAACCCTCATGGTGGGAAAGGCATCGCACCAATAGAGTTAATCCTCATGGTGGGAAAGGCATCGCACCAATAGAGTTAATCCTCATGGTGGGAAAGGCATCGCACCAATAGAGTTAACCCTCATGGTGGGAAAGGCATCGCACCAATAGGGTTAACCCTCATGGTGGGAAAGGCATCGCACCAATAGGGTTAACCCTCATGGTGGGAAAGGCATCGCACCAATAGAGTTAATCCTCATGGTGGGAAAGGCATCACACCAATAGGGTTAATCCTCATGGTGGGAAAGGCATCGCACCAATAGAGTTAACCCTCATGGTGGGAAAGGCATCGCACCAATAGGGTTAACCCTCATGGTGGGAAAGGCATCGCACCAATAGGGTTAATCCTCATGGTGGGAAAGGCATCGCACCAATAGAGTTAATCCTCATGGTGGGAAAGGCATCGCACCAATAGGGTTAATCCTCATGGTGGGAAAGGCATCGCACCAATAGAGTTAACCCTCATGGTGGGAAAGGCATCGCACCAATAGGGTTAATCCTCATGGTGGGAAAGGCATCGCACCAATAGGGTTAATCCTCATGGTGGGAAAGGCATCGCACCAATAGAGTTAACCCTCATGGTGGGAAAGGCATCACACCAATAGGGTTAATCCTCATGGTGGGAAAGGCATCGCACCAATAGAGTTAACCCTCATGGTGGGAAAGGCATCGCACCAATAGAGTTAATCCTCATGGTGGGAAAGGCATCGCACCAATAGGGTTAACCCTCATGGTGGAAAGGCATCGCACCAATAGGGTTAACCCTCATGGTGGGAAAGGCATCGCACCAATAGAGTTAATCCTCATGGTGGGAAAGGCATCGCACCAATAGGGTTAATCCTCATGGTGGGAAAGGCATCGCACCAATAGAGTTAACCCTCATGGTGGGAAAGGCATCGCACCAATAGGGTTAATCCTCATGGTGGGAAAGGCATCGCACCAATAGGGTTAATCCTCATGGTGGGAAAGGCATCGCACCAATAGGGTTAATCCTCATGGTGGGAAAGGCATCGCACCAATAGAGTTAACCCTCATGGTGGGAAAGGCATCGCACCAATAGGGTTAATCCTCATGGTGGGAAAGGCATCGCACCAATAGGGTTAACCCTCATGGTGGGAAAGGCATCGCACCAATAGTGTTAACCCTCATGGTGGGAAAGGCATCGCACCAATAGAGTTAACCCTCATGGTGGGAAAGGCATCGCACCAATAGGGTTAATCCTCATGGTGGGAAAGGCATCGCACCAATAGAGTTAATCCTCATGGTGGGAAAGGCATCGCACCAATAGGGTTAACCCTCATGGTGGGAAAGGCATCGCACCAATAGAGTTAATCCTCATGGTGGGAAAGGCATCGCACCAATAGAGTTAACCCTCATGGTGGGAAAGGCATCGCACCAATAGAGTTAACCCTCATGGTGGGAAAGGCATCGCACCAATAGAGTTAATCCTCATGGTGGGAAAGGCATCGCACCAATAGGGTTAATCCTCATGGTGGGAAAGGCATCGCACCAATAGAGTTAATCCTCATGGTGGGAAAGGCATCGCACCAATAGGGTTAACCCTCATGGTGGGAAAGGCATCGCACCAATAGAGTTAACCCTCATGGTGGGAAAGGCATCGCACCAATAGGGTTAATCCTCATGGTGGGAAAGGCATCGCACCAATAGAGTTAATCCTCATGGTGGGAAAGGCATCGCACCAATAGGGTTAACCCTCATGGTGGGAAAGGCATCGCACCAATAGAGTTAACCCTCATGGTGGGAAAGGCATCGCACCAATAGGGTTAACCCTCATGGTGGGAAAGGCATCGCACCAATATAGTTAACCCTCATGGTGGGAAAGGCATCGCACCAATAGAGTTAACCCACATGGTGGGAAAGGCATCGCACCAATAGGGTTAACCCTCATGGTGGGAAAGGCATCGCACCAATAGAGTTAACCCACATGGTGGGAAAGGCATCGCACCAATAGAGTTAACCCACATGGTGGGAAAGGCATCGCACCAATAGGGTTAATCCTCATGGTGGGAAAGGCATCGCACCAATAGAGTTAACCCTCATGGTGGGAAAGGCATCACACCAATAGAGTTAACCCTCATGGTGGAAAGGCATCACACCAATAGAGTTAACCCTCATGGTGGGAAAGGCATCACACCAATAGAGTTAATCCTCATGGTGGGAAAGGCATCGCACCAATAGGGTTAATCCTCATGGTGGGAAAGGCATCGCACCAATAGAGTTAATCCTCATGGTGGGAAAGGCATCGCACCAATAGGGTTAACCCTCATGGTGGGAAAGGCATCGCACCAATAGAGTTAATCCTCATGGTGGGAAAGGCATCGCACCAATAGAGTTAACCCTCATGGTGGGAAAGGCATCGCACCAATAGAGTTAACCCTCATGGTGGGAAAGGCATCGCACCAATAGGGTTAATCCTCATGGTGGGAAAGGCATCGCACCAATAGGGTTAATCCTCATGGTGGGAAAGGCATCGCACCAATAGAGTTAACCCTCATGGTGGGAAAGGCATCGCACCAATAGAGTTAACCCTCATGGTGGGAAAGGCATCGCACCAATAGAGTTAATCCTCATGGTGGGAAAGGCATCGCACCAATAGGGTTAATCCTCATGGTGGGAAAGGCATCGCACCAATAGAGTTAATCCTCATGGTGGGAAAGGCATCGCACCAATAGAGTTAATCCTCATGGTGGGAAAGGCATCGCACCAATAGAGCTAATCCTCATGGTGGGAAAGGCATCGCACCAATAGAGTTAACCCTCATGGTGGGAAAGGCATCGCACCAATAGGGTTAACCCTCATGGTGGGAAAGGCATCGCACCAATAGAGTTAACCCTCATGGTGGGAAAGGCATCACACCAATAGAGTTAACCCTCATGGTGGGAAAGGCATCGCACCAATAGAGTTAATCCTCATGGTGGGAAAGGCATCGCACCAATAGAGTTAATCCTCATGGTGGGAAAGGCATCGCACCAATAGGGTTAACCCTCATGGTGGGAAAGGCATCGCACCAATAGAGTTAACCCTCATGGTGGGAAAGGCATCGCACCAATAGAGTTAATCCTCATGGTGGGAAAGGCATCGCACCAATAGAGTTAATCCTCATGGTGGGAAAGGCATCGCACCAATAGGGTTAATCCTCATGGTGGGAAAGGCATCGCACCAATAGGGTTAATCCTCATGGTGGGAAAGGCATCGCACCAATAGGGTTAACCCACATGGTGGGAAAGGCATCGCACCGATAGAGTTAATCCTCATGGTGGGAAAGGCATCGCACCGATAGAGTTAACCCTCATGGTGGGAAAGGCATCGCACCAATAGGGTTAACCCTCATGGTGGGAAAGGCATCGCACCAATAGAGTTAACCCTCATGGTGGGAAAGGCATCGCACCAATAGAGTTAACCCTCATGGTGGGAAAGGCATCGCACCAATAGGGTTAATCCTCATGGTGGGAAAGGCATCGCACCAATAGAGCTAATCCTCATGGTGGGAAAGGCATCGCACCAATAGGGTTAATCCTCATGGTGGGAAAGGCATCGCACCAATAGGGTTAACCCTCATGGTGGGAAAGGCATCGCACCAATAGAGTTAATCCTCATGGTGGGAAAGGCATCGCACCAATAGAGTTAACCCTCATGGTGGGAAAGGCATCGCACCAATAGGGTTAATCCTCATGGTGGGAAAGGCATCGCACCAATAGAGTTAACCCTCATGGTGGGAAAGGCATCGCACCAATAGAGTTAATCCTCATGGTGGGAAAGGCATCGCACCAATAGAGTTAATCCTCATGGTGGGAAAGGCATCGCACCAATAGGGTTAACCCTCATGGTGGGAAAGGCATCGCACCAATAGAGTTAACCCTCATGGTGGGAAAGGCATCGCACCAATAGAGTTAACCCTCATGGTGGGAAAGGCATCGCACCAATAGAGTTAATCCTCATGGTGGGAAAGGCATCGCACCAATAGGGTTAATCCTCATGGTGGGAAAGGCATCGCACCAATAGAGTTAATCCTCATGGTGGGAAAGGCATCGCACCAATAGAGTTAATCCTCATGGTGGGAAAGGCATCGCACCAATAGAGTTAATCCTCATGGTGGGAAAGGCATCGCACCAATAGAGTTAATCCTCATGGTGGGAAAGGCATCGCACCAATAGAGTTAATCCTCATGGTGGGAAAGGCATCGCACCGATAGGGTTAACCCTCATGGTGGGAAAGGCATCGCACCGATAGGGTTACATTGTTTTTGATGGTAGGCCACTCTGGTAGGGCTACGTTGTGATCAAATAGCCTTCTTGGTCTCTGTTAAAACTGTAACTGAGGGGGGCACAGCCGCAGTGTTCACAGTAAACGCACGTTGGAAGTTGTATAGATCACTACACTGCAGTAGAACTATGATACAATTACATTTATCATACATTTATCAAATGTAGAATTATGATGAATGAATATTGTATATATTGAATTCACCGGAGGTTGGTGGCACCTTAATTGGGGAGGACGGGCTTGTCTTAATGGCTGGAGTGGAATAGGTGGAAAGTCCTCCCCTCAGCAGCCTCCACTGATTCAATTTGACATGCTCACGTCCAGTTAGCGCCATTTTGTATGATTAAACTGTCAAGTCATTATATAGTGTCCCTTCTGCTGAGAGCACCTTCCTGATGACTAGCGCTCTGTAAATTCCTATGGATGAGGCTTTGAGCTGGAATGTGAAGCTAACTGAAGCTAGCTAACTTTAGAAAACCAGTATATCTAGCTTGCATCATAGTACACCTCTCAGGTTACGTTCAGGTTTCAGCATCAACCAGGCATCAACAACCGAGTCATAGGCCACTACCTGGGTCGTATTCATTAGTTTACACCGCAGCCACAAGTTTTGCAACAAAGCAGAAACGATTTGCTCTGAACGCCGTACAAGGTGACCTAAACGGTTTAAGTTGCCAAACGTTTTGCTACGGTGGACACTAATGAATACACACAACCGGTTTTGAGGAAGTGTAAGTTGCTGTTAGTCTTTCCACAATATTTAACTCTTTCACACAAAATACCTTCCTGACTGAAAAGAGTTAACGGTAGATTAGAAAGAGAAAATGATTGTTTGTTGTTTGTTGTGTTTTAAGCCTGTTTTGAGAAGACAAGAAGATAGGCCTATGATACAGTAAGAGATCACCCTGGGGAACACAGATGTTGAGCAGACAAGCCTATAGGCCTATGATACAGTAAGAGATCACCCTGGAGAACACAGATGTTGAGCAGACAAGCCTATAGGCCTATGATACAGTAAGAGATCACCCTGGAGAACACAGATGTTGAGCAGACAAGCCTATAGGCCTATGATACAGTAAGAGATCACCCTGGGGAACACAGATGTTGAGCAGACAAGCCTATAGGCCTATGATACAGTAAGAGATCACCCTGGAGAACACAGATGTTGAGCAGACAAGCCTATAGGCCTATGATACAGTAAGAGATCACCCTGGAGAACACAGATGTTGAGCAGACAAGCCTATAGGCCTATGATACAGTAAGAGATCACCCTGGGGAACACAGATGTTGAGCAGACAAGCCTATAGGCCTATGATACAGTAAGAGATCACCCTGGGGAACACAGATGTTGAGCAGACAAGCCTATAGGCCTATGATACAGTAAGAGATCACCCTGGAGAACACAGATGTTGAGCAGACAAGCCTATAGGCCTATGATACAGTAAGAGATCACCCTGGGGAACACAGATGTTGAGCAGACAAGCCTATAGGCCTATGATACAGTAAGAGATCACCCTGGGGAACACAGATGTTGAGCAGACAAGCCTATAGGCCTATGATACAGTAAGAGATCACCCTGGGGAACACAGATGTTGAGCAGACAAGCCTATAGGCCTATGATACAGTACGAGATCACCCTGGGGAACACAGATGTTGAGCAGACAAGCCTATAGGCCTATGATAC
>NW_026278964.1:0-127500 GCF_023373465.1 Oncorhynchus keta | reverse complement strand
TGGACAGCAGTACATTATCACTCACAACATGTTTGGCTGGACAGCAGTGCATTATCACTCACAACATGTTTGGCTGGACAGCAGTGCATTATCACTCACAACATGTTTGGCTGGACAGCAGCAGTGCATTATCACTCACAACATGTTTGGCTGGACAGCAGTGCATTATCACTCACAACATGTTTGGCTGGACAGCAGTGCATTATCACTCACAACATGTTTGGCTGGACAGCAGTGCATTATCACTCACAACATGTTTGGCTGGACAGCAGTGCATTATCACTCACAACATGTTTGGCTGGACAGCAGTGCATTATCACTCACAACATGTTTGGCTGGACAGCAGTGCATTATCACTCACAACATGTTTGGCTGGACAGCAGTGCATTATCACTCACAACATGTTTGGCTGGACAGCAGTGCATTATCACTCACAACATGTTTGGCTGGACAGCAGTGCATTATCACTCACAACATGTTTGGCTGGACAGCAGTGCATTATCACTCACAACATGTTTGGCTGGACAGCAGTGCATTATCACTCACAACATGTTTGGCTGGACAGCAGTGCATTATCACTCACAACATGTTTGGCTGGACAGCAGTGCATTATCACTCACAACATGTTTGGCTGGACAGCAGTGCATTATCACTCACAACATGTTTGGCTGGACAGCAGTTTGGCTGGACATTTATCACTCACAACATGTTTGGCTGGACAGCAGTGCATTATCACTCACAACATGTTTGGCTGGACAGCAGTGCATTATCACTCACAACATGTTTGGCTGGACAGCAGTGCATTATCACTCACAACATGTTTGGCTGGACAGCAGTGCATTATCACTCACAACATGTTTGGCTGGACAGCAGTGCATTATCACTCACAACATGTTTGGCTGGACAGCAGTGCATTATCACTCACAACATGTTTGGCTGGACAGCAGTGCATTATCACTCACAACATGTTTGGCTGGACAGTTTGGCAGTGCATTATCACTCACAACATGTTTGGCTGGACAGCAGTGCATTATCACTCACAACATGTTTGGCTGGACAGCAGTGCATTATCACTCACAACATGTTTGGCTGGACAGCAGTGCATTATCACTCACAACATGTTTGGCTGGACAGCAGTACATTCACACAACATGTTTGGCTGGACAGCAGTACATTATCACTCACAACATGTTTGGCTGGACAGCAGTACATTATCACTCACAACATGTTTGGCTGGACAGCAGTGCATTATCACTCACACCATGTTTGGCTGGACAGCAGTGCATTATCACTCACAACATGTTTGGCTGGACAGCAGTGCATTATCACTCACAACATGTATGGCTGGACAGCAGTGCATTATCACTCACAACATGTTTGGCTGGACAGCAGTGCATTATCACTCACAACATGTTTGGCTGGACAGCAGTGCATTATCACTCACAACATGTTTGGCTGGACAGCAGTACATTATCACTCACAACATGTTTGGCTGGACAGCAGTACATTATCACTCACAACATGTTTGGCTGGACAGCAGTGCATTATCACTCACAACATGTTTGGCTGGAGAGCAGTGCATTATCACTCACAACATGTTTGGCTGGACAGCAGTGCATTATCACTCACAACATGTTTGGCTGGACAGCAGTGCATTATCACTCACAACATGTTTGGCTGGACAGCAGTACATTATCACTCACAACATGTTTGGCTGGACATCAGTGCATTATCACTCACAACATGTTTGGCTGGACAGCAGTGCATTATCACTCACAACATGTTTGGCTGGAAAGCAGTACATTATCACTCACAACATGTTTGGCTGGACAGCAGTGCATTATCACTCACAACATGTATGGCTGGACAGCAGTGCATTATCACTCACAACATGTTTGGTTGGACAGCAGTGCATTATCACACACAACATGTTTGGCTGGACAGCAGTGCATTATCACTCACAACATGTTTGGCTGGACAGCAGTACATTATCACTCACAACATGTTTGGCTGGACAGCAGTACATTATCACTCACAACATGTTTGGCTGGACAGCAGTACATTATCACTCACAGCATGTTTGGCTGGACAGCAGTACATTATCACTCACAACATGTTTGGCTGGAGAGCAGTGCATTATCACTCACAACATGTTTGGCTGGACAGCAGTGCATTATCACTCACAACATGTTTGGCTGGACAGCAGTGCATTATCACTCACAACATGTTTGGCTGGACAGCAGTGCATTATCACTCACAACATGTTTGGCTGGACAGCAGTGCATTATCACTCACAACATGTTTGGCTGGACAGCAGTGCATTATCACTCACAACATGTTTGGCTGGACAGCAGTGCATTATCACTCACAACATGTTTGGCTGGACAGCAGTGCATTATCACTCACAACATGTTTGGCTGGACAGCAGTGCATTATCACTCACAACATGTTTGGCTGGACAGCAGTGCATTATCACTCACAACATGTTTGGCTGGACAGCAGTACATTATCACTCACAACATGTTTGGCTGGACAGCAGTACATTATCACTCACAACATGTTTGGCTGGACAGCAGTACATTATCACTCACACCATGTTTGGCTGGACAGCAGTGCATTATCACTCACAACATGTTTGGCTGGACAGCAGTGCATTATCACTCACAACATGTTTGGCTGGACAGCAGTGCATTATCACTCACAACATGTTTGGCTGGACAGCAGTACATTATCACTCACAACATGTTTGGCTGGACATCAGTGCATTATCACTCACAACATGTTTGGCTGGACAGCAGTGCATTATCACTCACAACATGTTTGGCTGGAAAGCAGTACATTATCACTCACAACATGTTTGGCTGGACAGCAGTGCATTATCACTCACAACATGTATGGCTGGACAGCAGTGCATTATCACTCACAACATGTTTGGTTGGACAGCAGTGCATTATCACTCACAACATGTTTGGCTGGACAGCAGTGCATTATCACTCACAACATGTTTGGCTGGACAGCAGTACATTATCACTCACAACATGTTTGGCTGGACAGCAGTACATTATCACTCACAACATGTTTGGCTGGACAGCAGTACATTATCACTCACAACATGTTTGGCTGGACAGCAGTGCATTATCACTCACAACATGTTTGGCTGGACAGTAGTGCATTATCACTCACACCATGTTTGGCTGGACAGCAGTGCATTATCACTCACAACATGTTTGGCTGGACAGCAGTGCATTATCACTCACAACATGTATGGCTGGACAGCAGTGCATTATCACTCACAACATGTTTGGCTGGACAGCAGTGCATTATCACTCACAACATGTTTGGCTGGACAGCAGTGCATTATCACTCACAACATGTTTGGCTGGACAGCAGTACATTATCACTCACAACATGTTTGGCTGGACAGCAGTACATTATCACTCACAACATGTTTGGCTGGACAGCAGTGCATTATCACTCACAACATGTTTGGCTGGACAGCAGTGCAATATCACTCACAACATGTTTGGCTGGACAGCAGTGCATTATCACTCACAACATGTTTGGCTGGACAGCAGTGCATTATCACTCACAACATGTTTGGCTGGACAGCAGTACATTATCACTCACAACATGTTTGGCTGGACATCAGTGCATTATCACTCACAACATGTTTGGCTGGACAGCAGTGCATTATCACTCACAACATGTTTGGCTGGACAGCAGTACATTATCACTCACAACATGTTTGGCTGGACAGCAGTACATTATCACTCACAACATGTTTGGCTGGACAGCAGTACATTATCACTCACAGCATGTTTGGCTGGACAGCAGTACATTATCACTCACAACATGTTTGGCTGGAGAGCAGTGCATTATCACTCACAACATGTTTGGCTGGACAGCAGTGCATTATCACTCACAACATGTTTGGCTGGACAGCAGTGCATTATCACTCACAACATGTTTGGCTGGACAGCAGTGCATTATCACTCACAACATGTTTGGCTGGACAGCAGTGGATTATCACTCACAACATGTTTGGCTGGACAGCAGTGCATTATCACTCACAACATGTTTGGCTGGACAGCAGTGCATTATCACTCACAACATGTTTGGCTGGACAGCAGTGCATTATCACTCACAACATGTTTGGCTGGACAGCAGTGCATTATCACTCACAACATGTTTGGCTGGACAGCAGTGCATTATCACTCACAACATGTTTGGCTGGACAGCAGTACATTATCACTCACAACATGTTTGGCTGGACAGCAGTACATTATCACTCACAACATGTTTGGCTGGACACAGTACATTATCACTCACACCATGTTTGGCTGGACAGCAGTGCATTATCACTCACAACATGTTTGGCTGGACAGCAGTGCATTATCACTCACAACATGTTTGGCTGGACAGCAGTGCATTATCACTCACAACATGTTTGGCTGGACAGTAGTACATTATCACTCACAACATGTTTGGCTGGACATCAGTGCATTATCACTCACAACATGTTTGGCTGGACAGCAGTGCATTATCACTCACAACATGTTTGGCTGGAAAGCAGTACATTATCACTCACAACATGTTTGGCTGGACAGCAGTGCATTATCACTCACAACATGTATGGCTGGACAGCAGTGCATTATCACTCACAACATGTTTGGTTGGACAGCAGTGCATTATCACTCACAACATGTTTGGCTGGACAGCAGTGCATTATCACTCACAACATGTTTGGCTGGACAGCAGTACATTATCACTCACAACATGTTTGGCTGGACAGCAGTACATTATCACTCACAACATGTTTGGCTGGACAGCAGTACATTATCACTCACAGCATGTTTGGCTGGACAGCAGTACATTATCACTCACAACATGTTTGGCTGGAGAGCAGTGCATTATCACTCACAACATGTTTGGCTGGACAGCAGTGCATTATCACTCACAACATGTGTGGCTGGACAGCAGTGCATTATCACTCACAACATGTTTGGCTGGACAGCAGTGCATTATCACTCACAACATGTTTGGCTGGACAGCAGTGCATTATCACTCACAACATGTTTGGCTGGACAGCAGTGCATTATCACTCACAACATGTTTGGCTGGACAGCAGTGCATTATCACTCACAACATGTTTGGCTGGACAGCAGTGCATTATCACTCACAACATGTTTGGCTGGACAGCAGTACATTATCACTCACAACATGTTTGGCTGGACAGCAGTACATTATCACTCACAACATGTTTGGCTGGACAGCAGTACATTATCACTCACAACATGTTTGGCTGGACAGCAGTACATTATCACTCACACCATGTTTGGCTGGACAGCAGTGCATTATCACTCACAACATGTTTGGCTGGACAGCAGTGCATTATCACTCACAACATGTTTGGCTGGACAGCAGTGCATTATCACTCACAACATGTTTGGCTGGACAGCAGTGCATTGTCACTCACAACATGTTTGGCTGGACAGCAGTGCATTATCACTCACAACATGTTTGGCTGGACAGCAGTGCATTATCACTCACAACATGTTTGGCTGGACAGCAGTACATTATCATTCACAACATGTTTGGCTGGACAGCAGTACATTATCACTCACACCATGTTTGGCTGGACAGCAGTGCATTATCACTCACAACATGTTTGGCTGGACAGCAGTGCATTATCACTCACAACATGTTTGGCTGGACAGCAGTGCATTATCACTCACAACATGTTTGGCTGGACAGCAGTGCATTATCACTCACAACATGTTTGGCTGGACATCAGTGCATTATCACTCACAACATGTTTGGCTGGACAGCAGTGCATTATCACTCACAACATGTTTGGCTGGACAGCAGTGCATTATCACTCACAACATGTTTGGCTGGACAGCAGTACATTATCACTCACAACATGTTTGGCTGGACAGCAGTGCATTATCACTCACAACATGTTTGGCTGGACAGCAGTGCAATATCACTCACAACATGTTTGGCTGGACAGCAGTGCATTATCACTCACAACATGTTTGGCTGGACAGCAGTGCATTATCACTCACAACATGTTTGGCTGGACAGCAGTACATTATCACTCACAACATGTTTGGCTGGACATCAGTGCATTATCACTCACAACATGTTTGGCTGGACAGCAGTGCATTATCACTCACAACATGTTTGGCTGGACAGCAGTACATTATCACTCACAACATGTTTGGCTGGACAGCAGTACATTATCACTCACAACATGTTTGGCTGGACAGCAGTACATTATCACTCACAGCATGTTTGGCTGGACAGCAGTACATTATCACTCACAACATGTTTGGCTGGAGAGCAGTGCATTATCACTCACAACATGTTTGGCTGGACAGCAGTGCATTATCACTCACAACATGTTTGGCTGGACAGCAGTGCATTATCACTCACAACATGTTTGGCTGGACAGCAGTGCATTATCACTCACAACATGTTTGGCTGGACAGCAGTGGATTATCACTCACAACATGTTTGGCTGGACAGCAGTGCATTATCACTCACAACATGTTTGGCTGGACAGCAGTGCATTATCACTCACAACATGTTTGGCTGGACAGCAGTGCATTATCACTCACAACATGTTTGGCTGGACAGCAGTGCATTATCACTCACAACATGTTTGGCTGGACAGCAGTGCATTATCACTCACAACATGTTTGGCTGGACAGCAGTACATTATCACTCACAACATGTTTGGCTGGACAGCAGTACATTATCACTCACAACATGTTTGGCTGGACACAGTACATTATCACTCACACCATGTTTGGCTGGACAGCAGTGCATTATCACTCACAACATGTTTGGCTGGACAGCAGTGCATTATCACTCACAACATGTTTGGCTGGACAGCAGTGCATTATCACTCACAACATGTTTGGCTGGACAGTAGTACATTATCACTCACAACATGTTTGGCTGGACATCAGTGCATTATCACTCACAACATGTTTGGCTGGACAGCAGTGCATTATCACTCACAACATGTTTGGCTGGAAAGCAGTACATTATCACTCACAACATGTTTGGCTGGACAGCAGTGCATTATCACTCACAACATGTATGGCTGGACAGCAGTGCATTATCACTCACAACATGTTTGGTTGGACAGCAGTGCATTATCACTCACAACATGTTTGGCTGGACAGCAGTGCATTATCACTCACAACATGTTTGGCTGGACAGCAGTACATTATCACTCACAACATGTTTGGCTGGACAGCAGTACATTATCACTCACAACATGTTTGGCTGGACAGCAGTACATTATCACTCACAGCATGTTTGGCTGGACAGCAGTACATTATCACTCACAACATGTTTGGCTGGAGAGCAGTGCATTATCACTCACAACATGTTTGGCTGGACAGCAGTGCATTATCACTCACAACATGTGTGGCTGGACAGCAGTGCATTATCACTCACAACATGTTTGGCTGGACAGCAGTGCATTATCACTCACAACATGTTTGGCTGGACAGCAGTGCATTATCACTCACAACATGTTTGGCTGGACAGCAGTGCATTATCACTCACAACATGTTTGGCTGGACAGCAGTGCATTATCACTCACAACATGTTTGGCTGGACAGCAGTGCATTATCACTCACAACATGTTTGGCTGGACAGCAGTACATTATCACTCACAACATGTTTGGCTGGACAGCAGTACATTATCACTCACAACATGTTTGGCTGGACAGCAGTACATTATCACTCACAACATGTTTGGCTGGACAGCAGTACATTATCACTCACACCATGTTTGGCTGGACAGCAGTGCATTATCACTCACAACATGTTTGGCTGGACAGCAGTGCATTATCACTCACAACATGTTTGGCTGGACAGCAGTGCATTATCACTCACAACATGTTTGGCTGGACAGCAGTGCATTGTCACTCACAACATGTTTGGCTGGACAGCAGTGCATTATCACTCACAACATGTTTGGCTGGACAGCAGTGCATTATCACTCACAACATGTTTGGCTGGACAGCAGTACATTATCATTCACAACATGTTTGGCTGGACAGCAGTACATTATCACTCACACCATGTTTGGCTGGACAGCAGTGCATTATCACTCACAACATGTTTGGCTGGACAGCAGTGCATTATCACTCACAACATGTTTGGCTGGACAGCAGTGCATTATCACTCACAACATGTTTGGCTGGACAGCAGTGCATTATCACTCACAACATGTTTGGCTGGACATCAGTGCATTATCACTCACAACATGTTTGGCTGGACAGCAGTGCATTATCACTCACAACATGTTTGGCTGGACAGCAGTGCATTATCACTCACAACATGTTTGGCTGGACAGCAGTGCATTATCACTCACAACATGTTTGGCTGGACAGCAGTACATTATCACTCACAACATGTTTGGCTGGACGGCAGTACATTATCACTCACAACATGTTTGGCTGGACGGCAGTACATTATCACTCACAACATGTTTGGCTGGACGGCAGTGCATTATCACTCACAACATGTTTGGCTGGACGGCAGTGCATTATCACTCACAACATGTTTGGCTGGACAGCAGTGCATTATCACTCACAACATGTTTGGCTGGACAGCAGTGCATTATCACTCACAACATGTTTGGCTGGACAGCAGTGCATTATCACTCACAACATGTTTGGCTGGACAACAGTGCATTATCACTCACAACATGTTTGGCTGGACAGCAGTGCATTATCACTCACAACATGTTTGGCTGGACAGCAGTGCATTATCACTCACAACATGTTTGGCTGGACAGCAGTGCATTATCACTCACAACATGTTTGGCTGGACAGCAGTGCATTATCACTCACAACATGTTTGGCTGGACAGCAGTGCATAATCACTCACAACATGTTTGGCTGGACAGCAGTACATTATCACTCACAACATGTTTGGCTGGACAGCAGTGCATTATCACTCACAACATGTTTGGCTGGACAGCAGTACATTATCACTCACAACATGTTTGGCTGGACAGCAGTACATTATCATTCACAACATGTTTGGCTGGACAGCAGTACATTATCACTCACAACGTGTTTGGCTGGACATCAGTGCATTATCACTCACAACATGTTTGGCTGGACAGCAGTACATTATCACTCACAACATGTTTGGCTGGACAGCAGTACATTATCACTTACAACATGTTTGGCTGGACAGCAGTATATTATCACTCACAACATGTTTGGCTGGACAGCAGTACATTATACCCATACGTAGAATGTATGCACACATGACTGTAAGTCGCTTTGGATAAAAGCGTCTGCTAAATGGCATATATTATTATTATTATTATTATCACTCACAACATGTTTGGCTGGACAGCAGTACATTATCACTCACAACGTGTTTGGCTGGACAGCAGTACATTATCACTCACAACATGTTTGGCTGGACAGCAGTACATTATCACTCACAACGTGTTTGGCTGGACAGCAGTCTTCAGTTTGACTGTTACTTGTTACTGCTCTTTGCCTTTGTAGGACTGTATGCAAGCAGTCAACGCACAACAATTCTTCATGTAATCACGGGGAAACCCTTTTGAAAGCAGTTTTTGGCCTTAGTTAAGAAAAAGAGTGGGGATCTAAGCTTTCCATTGCATATTACTTATATACTCTTACAATTACGCAGTGGTATCGTTTTAACAAAGGAAATTAACAGGAGATAATAGAGTCCAGGTGAGTCCAATTATGCAGATGCAAGTGACAATGGGAAGGCAGGTGTGAGTGATGAATGGAACGTGTGATGCAGGGTAATCTGGCGCCCTCAAGCGCCAGGGGAAGGGAAGAGCAGGAGCAAACGTGACAATATGTGGACAATTACAAATACCTAGGTGTCTGGTTAGACTGTAAACTCTCCTTCCAGACTCACATTAAGCATCTCAATCCAACATTAAATCTAGAATCGGCTTCGTATTTCGCAACGAAGCCTCCTTCACTCTTGCTGCCAAACATACCCTCGTAAAACTGACCATCCTACCAATCCTCGACTTCGGTGATGTTATCTATAAAATAGCCTCCAACACTCTACTCAACAAACTGGATGCAGTCTATCACAGTGCCATCCGTTTTGTCACCAAAGTCCCATACACTACCCTACATTGTGACCTGTACATCCTGGTTGGTTGGCCCTCGCTTCATACTCATCGCCAAACCCACTGGCTCCAGGTCATCTACAAGTCCCTGCTAGGTGAAGCCCCGCCTTATCTCAGCTCACTGGTCACCATAGCAGCACCCATCCGTAGCACGTGCTCCAGCAGGTATATCTCACTGGCCACCCCCAAAGCCAATTCCTCCTTTGGTCTTCTTTCCTTCCAGTTCTCTGCTGCCAATGACTGGAACGAACTGCAAAAATCTCTGATACTGGAAACACTTATCACCTCTTCCCCTACTGTATTTATTTATTTTTGCTCCATTGCACCCCATTATTTCTACTTTGCACTTTCCTCCACTGCAAATCTACCATTCCAGTGTTTTACTTGCTATATTGTATTTACTTCGCCACGATGGCCTTTTTTGCCTTTAAATCCCTTATCTCACCTCATTTGCTCACATTGTATATAGACTTATTTTTCTACTGTATTATCGACTGTATGTTTGTTTTACTCCATGTGTAACTCTGTGTTGTTGTATGTGTCGAACTGCTTTACTTTATCTTGGCCAGGTCGCAATTGCAAATGAGAATTTGTTCTCAACTAGCCTACCTGGTTAAATAAAGGTGTTCTCAACTAGCCTACCTGGTTAAATAAAGGTGTTCTCAACTAGCCTACCTGGTTAAATAAAGGTGTTCTCAACTAGCCTAAATGGTTAAATAAAGGTGTTCTCAACTAGCCTACCTGGTTAAATAAAGGTGTTCTCAACTAGCCTAAATGGTTAAATAAAGGTGTTCTCAACTAGCCTAAATGGTTAAATAAAGGTGTTCTCAACTAGCCTACCTGGTTAAATAAAGGTGTTCTCAACTAGCCTACCTGGTTAAATAAAGGTGTTCTCAACTAGCCTACCTGGTTAAATAAAGGTGGAATTAAAATAAAAATACACACAAAAAGTAGGTCACATAGGGAGAGGTGTTGCTTTATGAGTTGTTTGAAACCAGGTTTGTTTTCACTTGAGCAATATGAGACGGAAGGGAGTTCCATGCAATCATGGCTCTGTGTAACACTGTACATTTTCTTGAATTTGTTCTGGACCTGGGGACTGTGAAAATACCTGGTGGGGTAAGTGTCTGTGTCAATGCTGTGTGTAAGCTGACTATGCAAACAATTTGGAATTTCCAACACGTTTCTTATAAAAACAATAAGTGATGCAGTCAGTCTTTCCTGAACCCCAAGAGTGACTGGCATGTATAGTATTGATATTAGCCCTCCGAGAACAATGAAGAGCCAAAACATGCTGCTCTGTTCTGAGCCATCTGCATCTTAACTAGGTCCTTCTTTGCAGCAATTGACTACGACTGGACAATAATCAAGATAAGATAAAACTAGAGTCTGCTTTGTGTGGTGTCAGAGACAGACCTCTCTCCATCTTTACAATTTTACATCTTTACAACCATTGAATCTATATGTTTTGACCATGACAGTTTACATTTTAAGGTAACACCAAGTAATTTAGTCTCCTCAACTTGCTCAACAGTCACACTATTCATTACCAGATTCAGCTGAGGTCTAGAACTTAGGGAATGATTTGTACCAAATACAATGCTGTTAGTTTTAGATATTCAGGGCCAGTTTATTTCTGGCCACCCATTCCAACGTGACTGCAACTCTTTGTTTAGAGTTGATTTTAGAGGTTGACTGATTAATCGGAATGGCCAATTAATTAGGGCCGATTTCAAGTTTTCATAACAATCGGAAATCGGTATTTTTGGGCGCCGATTTCCAATAAAAAAAAAAAAAAGATAATTATACCTTTACTTAACTAGGCAAGTCATCCTAGGAACGGTGGGTTAACTGCCTGTTCAGGGGCAGAACGACAGATTTTCACCTTGTTAGCTCAGGGATCCAATCTTGCAACCGTACAGTTAACTAGTCCAACGCTCTAACCATTGCACTCCACGAGGAGCCTGCCTGTTATGTGAATGCAGTCGAAGCCAAGGTAAGTTGATAGCTAGCATTAAACATATCTTATAAAAAACAATCAATCATAATCACTAGTTATAACTACTAATCCAGGTTAGCAGGCAATATTAACCAGGTGAAATTGTGTAATTTCTCTTGCATTCATTGCACGCAGAGTCAGGGTATATGCAACAGTTTGGGCTGCCTGGCTCATTGCGAACTAATTTGCCAGAATGTTACGTAATTATGAGATAACATTGAAGGTTGTGCAATGTAACAATAATATTTAGACTTAGGGATGCCACCCGTTAGATAAAATACTGAACAGTTCCGTATTTCACTGAAATAATAAACGTTTTATTTTCGAAATCATAGTTTCCGGATTCCACCACATTAATGACCAAAGGCTCGTTCGTATTTCTGTGTGTTATTATGTTATAATTAAGTCTGATTTGATAGAGCAGTCTGAGCAGCAGGCCCGTAATCATTAATTCAAACAGCACTTTCGTGCGTTTTGCCAGCAGCTCTTCGCAAGCACAGCGCTATTTATGACTTCAAGCCTATCAGCCTAATGGCTGGTGTAACCAATGTGAAATGGCTCGCTAGTTAGCTGGGTGTGCGCTAATAGTTAAACGCTAAACTGTTTCAAACGTCACTCGCTTTTAGATTTGGAGTAGTTTGCCGTGGCTTTTGTGGAGCGATGGGTAACGCTGCTTCGAGTGTGGCTGTTGTCGATGTGTTCCTGGTTCGAGCCCAGGTAGGAGCGAGGAGAGGGACGGAAGCTATACTGTTACACTGGCAATACTATATTGCCTGTAAGAACATCCAATAGTTAAAGTTAAATTAAATAGAAATGATATAGAGAGAAATAGTCCTATAAATACTATATTAACTACAACCTAAAACCTCTTACCTTGGTCTCATGTTAAAAGGAACCACCAACTTTCATATGTTCTCATGTTCTGAGCAAGGAACTTAAACGTTAGTTTTTTTACATGGCATATTGGCACATTTTACTTTCTTCTCCAACACTTTGTTTTTGCATTATTTAGACAACATTGAACATGTTTCATTATTTATTTGAGGCTAAATTGATTTATATTAAGTTAAAATAAGTGTTCATTCAGTATTGTTGTAATTGTCATTATTACAAAAAAAAAGGCTGATTAATCGGTATCGGCTTTTTTGGTCCTCCAATAATTGTATCGGTATCGGCGTTGAAAAATCATAATCGGTCGACATCTAGTTGATTTCTCTAGCTGTGGTTGGATCATCAGCATACATGGCCTGGGACTTGTTTAATGCCAGTGGCAGGTCATTAGTAAAAACAGAAAAGAGTAGAGGACCTAGAGCGGCAGGTAGCCTAGTGGTTAGAGCAGGTAGCCTAGTGGTTAGAGGCAGGTAGCCTAGTGGTTAGAGCAGGTAGCCTAGTGGTTAGAGCAGGTAGCCTAGTGGTTAGAGGCAGGTAGCCTAGTGGTTAGAGGCAGGTAGCCTAGTGGTTAGAGCAGGTAGCCTAGTGGTTAGAGGCAGGTAGCCTAGTGGTTAGAGCAGGTAGCCTAGTGGTTAGAGCAGGTAGCCTAGTGGTTAGAGGCAGGTAGCCTAGTGGTTAGAGGCAGGTAGCCTAGTGGTTAGAGGCAGGTAGCCTAGTGGTTAGAGCAGGTAGCCTAGTGGTTAGAGGCAGGTAGCCTAGTGGTTAGAGGCAGGTAGCCTAGTGGTTAGAGGCAGGTAGCCTAGTGGTTAGAGGCAGGTAGCCTAGTGGTTAGAGCAGGTAGCCTAGTGGTTAGAGGCAGGTAGCCTAGTGGTTAGAGGCAGGTAGCCTAGTGGTTAGAGGCAGGTAGCCTAGTGGTTAGAGGCAGGTAGCCTAGTGGTTAGAGGCAGGTAGCCTAGTGGTTAGAGGCAGGTAGCCTAGTGGTTAGAGGCAGGTAGCCTAGTGGTTAGAGGCAGGTAGCCTAGTGGTTAGAGGCAGGTAGCCTAGTGGTTAGAGCAGGTAGCCTAGTGGTTAGAGCAGGTAGCCTAGTGGTTAGAGCGTTGGGCCTGTAACCAAAAGGTTGCTGGATCAAATCCCTGAGCTGACAAGGTCGTTCTGCCCCTGAACAAGGCAATTAACCCACTGTTCTCTGGTAGGCTGTCATTGTACGTAAGAATTTGTTCTTAACTGACTTGCCTATAAAGGTTACATAGATAGCTGCCCTGCGGTATATTACATGTTTGACATTAGAGAAGCTTCCAATAAAGGAAACCCTCTGAGTTCTTGATACTGTAGAACTGAATCCACGATATGGCAGAGGTTGAAAAGCCTTAAGACATACGTTATGGTCAATAATATCAAAGGCTCCACTGAAATCTAACAATACAGCTGCCACAATCGTATTATTATAAATGTATTCCAATCATTAGTCATTTGTAAGTTCAGTACGTGTTGAGTGCCTTTCTCTATAAGCTGGCTGTTGGCAATTTGTTTACAGAGAAGTAGCACTGTATTTGGTCAAACACCATTTTTTCCAACAGTTTGCTAAGAGCTGGTAGCAAGCTGATAGGTCTGCTGTTAGAACCAGTAAAGGACGCTTTACCATTCTTGGGTAGGGGAATGACTTTGGCTTCCCACCAAGCCTCAGGACAAACATTTTCCTCTAGGCTCAGGTTAAAGATATGACTGATAGTAGCGGCTATATAGTCAGCTACCATCTTCTGTAGCTTTGCATACAAGTTATCAATACTAGAGTTTAACAATATTGCTAGATTTTTTTAAAATCCACCTCTCCCACACTAACTTTACAAAATTAATACTTACAATACTTTTTTAATGCATGAATACGATGGCTCACTGTTTGTTGTCGGCATTTCCTGCCTAAGTTTGCCCACTTTGCCAATGAAGTAATCATTAAAATAATTGGCATTATCAAATGTTTTGTGACGAAAAAGCCATCTGATTCGATGAAAGATTGAGTTGAATTTGTCTTTCTGTCCATTATGTCATTCAAAGTACTCAAGTTTTTTTCTATCAATCTTTATATCATTGATCTTGGCTTCATAATACAGTTTATTTTTCTTCTTGTTGAGTTTAGTCACATAATTTCTCGATTTGCAGCCAGTCAGATGTGCAGCCAGATTTATTAGCCACTCCTTTGCCCCCATCTCTTTCAACCATACAGTTTTTCAATTCCTCATCAATCCATGAAGCCTTAACAGTTCTAACAGTCAGTTTCTGAACAGATGCATGTTTATCAATAATCGGAATAAGCAATTTCATCAAGTGCAGCAGCGTCTGGATGCTCCTTATTAATTACATCAGACCCACAAATATGTTTAACATCATCCACATAAGAGTCACAGGTTACTTTTTTGTATGATCTCTGATAAACTATTTTAGGCCCAGCTTTTGGAACTTTGGCTTTCCTGGATATAGCCACTGTGATCACTGCAGCCAATGGCTACGGATAAACCTTTAGAACAAAGATCCACAGTATTAGTAAAAATGTGATCAATACATGTGGATGATATAGTTCCTGTAGTGTTTGTAAACACCATGGTAGGTTGATTAATAACTTGAACCAGAATACAGGCACTGGTTTACAGGCACAGTGAGAAGCTACCTCATGAGCGGCAGGTATGCTGCAGTAGTTTATGTGTCGGGGGCTAGGGTCAGTTTGTTATATCTGGAGTACTTCTCCTGTCCTATTCGGTGTCCTGTGTGAATCTAAGTGTGCGTTCTCTAATTCTCTCCTTCTCTCTTTCTTTCTCTCTCTCGGAGGACCTGAGCCCTAGGACCATGTCCCAGGACTACCTGACATGAGGACTCCTTGCTGTCCCCAGTCCACCTGGCCATGCTCCTGCTCCAGTTTCAACTGACCTGAGCCCTAGGACCGTGCCCCAGGACTACCTGACATGAAGGCTCCTTGCTGTCCCCAGTCCACCTGACTGTGCTGCTGCTCCAGTTTCAACTGTTCTGCCTTATTATTATTCGACCATGCTGGTCATTTATGAACATTTGAACATCTTGGTCATGTTCTGTTATAATCTCTACCCGGCACAGCCAGAAGAGGACTGGCCACCCCACATAGCCCGGTTCCTCTCTAGGTTTCTTCCTAGGTTTTGGCCTTTCTAGGGAGTTTTTCCTAGCCACTGTGCTTTTACACCTGCATTGTTTGCTGTTTGGGGTTTTAGGCTGGGTTTCTGTACAGCACTTTGAGATATCAGCTGATGTACGAAGGGCTATATAAATAAATTTGATTTGATTTGATTTGAGGTAGCCTAGTGGTTACAGCGTGGTGCCAGTAACCGAAAGGTTGATAGATTGAATACTGAGCTGACAAGGTAAAAATCTGCCGTTCTGCCCCTGAACAAGGCAGTTCCTAGGCCGTCATTGTAAATAAGAATTTGTTCTTAACTGATTTGCCTGGTTACATTTTTAAAATTGTGGACAGCTTGATGAAAACCAGTCAATATTCAGGTCCCCAAGAAAGTAGACCCCTCCGTTTTGTTGGATTCTAGCTTATTAGCTTATTTGTACAATTTTTGTAGAATAATAGCGAAGACATCAAAACTATGAAATAACACCTATATTAACAAATCAAAATATATTTTATATTTGAGATTCTTCAAAGTAGCCACCCTTTGCCTTGATGACAGCTTTGCACCCTAAATATAGATTTGATTTGTTTAACACTTTTTGATTCCATGATTCCATATGTGTTATTTCAATGTAGAAAATAGTTTTAAAAAATAAAGAATAACCCTGGAATTAGTATATTTGTCCAAACTTTTGCCTGGTACTGTATATATTTCCCCCTGTCTGTAAATGTACATTCTGCCAGTGTCGGGGTGTGCTAAGTTGAGGGTCTTAAATTTGAGTGATAGACTCAACGTGAAGAATTAAGGACTGTCATTCTAAATTTGGTTTGGATAATTTATCAACAGTTCTAATGATTCGGAGAGGTGAGAAGGAGAGACAGAGCACTGCTCTTAAACTGTGAGGAGAGCACAAAGTGAGGGGGTTCCACTGCTCATCCTGCAGGTGGTTTCTAAAACGAATTAAATATTTGAAAGAATCCAGTGAGTCTAAGGAGGGTTACTCAGAGGAAACCGTATCTTTTCATGTCCTCTGAGAGGGAGGTTATCAGAAAACCCACTAGATTGTACAATTATTGGAACATTGATTCTATGGGCTTTGTTTTAAGATGCCATCAGAATCCCAATGTTAAAGCGCATTAATACATATGGCTTTCTGGACGATAAGTTCCAATGAATTACTTACAAGGCCCGTAGTCTGAGTCTTGCTTTGACACCTGAGGATGAGGATGAAGGAGTGGGTGCTAGTGAGCTGTCTCTGATGATCTGAAGTCGATTGGGGAAGACTGGGTAGCAGTGAGAGGGATATCCAACAGGGAACACATTTTCATGGAGCCCAGTGAAGATCTCGCGTCCCATTGACATAGAACAGATCGGATGGACGGTCTTTGCCCCAATCTCATTCTCATCAAAGGTGGTGTGTAATGATTAAACATGTATTCTCTCTTTCCCTGTTCAAGTCAATATGTATTCTATGTGTTGTGGAACATGTGAGTGATCATTGTTCCAGATGAGGGACTGCTGGAAACTGACTAATTGACTTGAGGAGGTTTTAGAATGTTTAGAAGGATATAATTGTCCTTGCAGTAGTATTGAACGTGTTATGGGTTAGATGGAATGATCTCCCTAAGGGTGAGATAGGAGTCATATGATAGAGATAATTCTATAGATTTTGAACTATTGCCCTACAACACTGTCTTATAGCTTCACTGTTTGATCTTATTGTATTCTCTCTATGTTTTGCATCATGATATTCACTTGAGTAGGAATGGGTTGCTTATTCTCAAATAGCTCTGTGTATGAGTCCAGGTAATTAACAATGCACTGAGGCAAGGTGCACAATGTATACTCCCTACTGATAAGAAGAGATGGACATGTGTGGAGGAGCACCAAAGACTCTGGACTCTGGCTGGGACGATAAGACCACCTGCCTAGCCACAGAGATGCATTGTACATCCTAGACTCAGGAGGGGGAGGGGTTTGTCTGGGAAAACAGAGGCGAAGTGAGGACGACATCGCGTCTGAACACATGGAAAACCAGCAGCCTGAGGGGAAAGTCTGGGTAAAAGTATAGAGCCTTCATTTTTGTGGACCCCAGCAGAACAGTATCCCAAATGTATAGAGTCAGGCTAAGGGAGAGTTGGAATCGTCATGTTATCAAACTTTGGTTTTTGACATAAACATGCATTCAGAAAGTATTCAGAAACCTTCCCTTTTCCAAATATTATTACGTTACAGCCTTATTCTAAAATGGATTTAAATAAATAAAAATCCTCAATCTACACAAATGCTCCACAATGACGAAACGAAAATAGTTTTTTTAAATTCTTGCAAATATATAAGAAATATAAAACAGAAATAATATTATTTACATTTAGTATTCAGACCCTTTGCTATGAGACTCGAAATTGATCTCAGATGCATTCTGTTTCCATTGATCATCCTTGAGATGTTTCTACAACTTGATCGGAGTCCATCTGAGGTAAATTCAATTGATTGACATGGTTTGGAAAGGCACATGCAGTGCCTTGCGAAAGTATTCGGCCCCCTTGAACTTTGCGACCTTTTGCCACATTTCAGGCTTCAAACATAAAGATATAAAACTGTATTGTTTTGTGAAGAATCAACAACAAGTGGGACACAATCATGAAGTGGAATGACATTTATTGGATATTTCAAACTTTTTTAACAAATCAAAACTGAAAAATTGGGCGTGCAAAATTATTCCGCCCCCTTAAGTTAATACTTTGTAGCGCCACCTTTTGCTGCGATTACAGCTGTAAGTCGCTTGGGGTATGTCTCTATCAGTTTTGCACATCGAGAGACTGAAAAATCTTCCCATTCCTCCTTGCAAAACAGCTCGACCTCAGTGAGGTTGGATGGAGAGCATTTGTGAACAGCAGTTTTCAGTTCTTACCTCAGATTCTCGATTGGATTCAGGTCTGGACTTTGACTTGGCCATTCTAACACCTGGATATGTTTATTTTTGAACCATTCCATTGTAGATTTTGCTTTATGTTTGGGATCATTGTCTTGTTGGCAAGACAAATCTCCGTCCCAGTCTCAGGTCTTTTGCAGACTCCATCAGGGTTTCTTCCAGAATGGTCCTGTATTTGGCTCCATCCATCTTCCCATCAATTTTAACCATCTTCCCTGTCCCTGCTGAAGAAAAGCAAGCCCAAACCATGATGCTGCCACCACCATGTTTGACAGTGGGGATGGTGTGTTCAGGGTGTTGCTTTTATGCCAAACATAACGTTTTGCATTGTTGCCAAAAAGTTCAATTTTGGTTTCATCTGACCAGAGCACCTTCTTCCACATGTTTGGTGTGTCTCCCACGTGGCTTGTGGCAAACTTTAAACAACACTTTTATGGATATCTTTAAGAAATGGCTTTCTTCTTTCCACTCTTCCATAAAGGCCAGATTTGTGCAATATACAACTGATTGTTGTCCTATGGACAGAGTGTCCCACCTCAGCTGTAGATCTCTGCAGTTCATCCAGAGTGATCATGGGCCTCGTGGCTGCATCTCTGATCAGTCTTCTCCTTGTATGAGCTGAAAGTTTAGAGGGACGGCCTGATACTCCTTCCATTTCAATATTATCGCTTGCACAGTGCTCCTTGGGATGTTTAAAGCTTGGGAAATCTTTTGTATCCAAATCCGGCTTTAAACTTCTTCACAACAGTATCTCGGACCTGCATGGTGTGTTCCTTGTTCTTCATGATGCTCTCTGCGCTTTTAACGGACCTCAGACTATCACAGTGCAGGTGCATTTATACGGAGACCCATTACTCACTGTAACTACAGGGGAGGTGTTGTAGACTGTGTATCTTACAGCAGGCTGGGTCCTATATAACTACAAGGGAGGTGTTGTAGACTGTGTATCTTACAGCAGGCTGGGTCCTATATAACTACAGGGGAGGTGTTGTAGACTGTGTATCTTACAGCAGGCTGGGTCCTATATAACTACAAGGGAGGTGTTGTAGACTGTGTATCTTACAGCAGGCTGGGTCCTATATAACTACAGGGGAGGTGTTGTAGACTGTGTATCTTACAGTTCTCACAACTTTTTGTAGCAGGCATTAGACTATAGAAAATTAACACAGAATTGAGAATTTTTGTATTTTTCATTTGGAATATTGCTCAACATTATTTATTTCACATTTAATAGGCCACCTCACATCTTATCGACGGTATCCTATGAACCTGAAAGTAACAAAGTATTTCAATGTTTTCTCTCAGGTTGTGGTTTGTGTGTTGGTGTGTTCAGACCTCTGACGCCGGCCCATACTGGTTAATACAAAGGTGGTGATAGAGCTACTCTGATCTACCAGTACCTGTCCCTCCACTCAGGTGGTCTACTCTGATCTACCAGTACCTGTCCCTCCACTCAGGTGGTCTACTCTGATCTACCAGTACCTGTCCCTCCACTCAGGTGGTCTACTCTGATCTACCAGTACCTGTCCCTCCACTCAGGTGGTCTACTCTGATCTACCAGTACCTGTCCCTCCACTCAGGTGGTCTACTCTGATCTACCAGTACCTGTCCCTCCACTCAGGTGGTCTACTCTGATCTGGTCTCAAGCTCTATTACAGTATGTCAATCATCAACACAGATTAAAACAAATCCTCTACATACTTGAGTTTCTCCAGTCTGCAGTGTGGATCATCCAGTCCAGCAGAGAGCTGTCTGACTCCTGAGTCTCCTGGGCGATTGTTACTCAGGTCCAGCTCTTTCAGGTGTGAGGGTTTGACCTCAGAGCTGAGACCAGAGAAGCACAGCCTTCCTCTTCGACTCCACAGAGCGACAACCTGCAGAGTTGAACATGATTTAAAACTGCTATTTTTTGATGGTCAAAAGGAAGTGGCAGCTTTATTCTCAGTCAAAGGGAGTGGATTGTCAGATTTACAATTAATTGTGTATTTCAGTCCTTTATAAACAGGAATACTGACCTCAGAGTCTCCAGTTTACAGTGGGGATTCCCAGTCCAGCAGAGAGCAGCTCCACTCCTGAATCCTTCAGGTCATTGTTACTCAGATCCAGCTCTCTCAGGTGTGAGGGGTTTGAACTGAGAGCTGAGACCAACACTTCACAGGATGTGTCTGTGAGGTTACAGTCAGTGAGTCTGTCAACACAGAGGAAATACCATGACAGACAGGTGTTATGTTACGCTTAGCTTTCCTGCTCACACCGTTATCGTGCATGACTAATGTGAACACTGTGCATACATGGCTTAATGCTGCAACTTCATTTGATCAGTTTGAATTATAATTTGTTAAAGAATTTTCAGCTGATAGACAATCTATTCAGCCAATGAAATTGCTGTTCCCACAAAGATAATCTCGGAAGCACAGAACTAAATCTCACGTAGCCTAATTGCGTCAGATGCTTGATTAAGTTCTGGGGGAGACGTGTTAAAAATATTCTAGAACGAGGAGTGGAAGCAGGGTGTCACGCCTTGGTCATTGTATTTTGTGTTTTTGTTATATGTTTGGGTAGGCCAGGGTGTGACATGGGTTTATATGTTGTTTTCGTATTGGGGTTTGTAGTATTTGGGATCGCGGCTGATTAGGGGTGTGGTATAGGCTTGGCTGCCTGAGGCGATTCCTAATCAGAGTCAGGTGATTCTCGTTGTCTTGGATTGGGAACCGTATTTAGGCAGCCTTAGTTTCGCTTTGTATTTCGTGGGTGATTGTTCCTGTCTCTGTGTAGTTTCACCAGATAGGCTGTAATTAGTTCACGTTCCGTTTGTTGTTTTGGTATATGTTATAGTTATTTCATGTTACGCTCTTCAGTCATTAAAGTCATGAGTAACAAACACGCTGCATTTCGGTCCGACTCTCTTTCCACAAACGAAGAACGCAGTTACACAGTGCGGTAGCTCCACCCACCTCTGCAAGTTACGGTCAAGTCAATGGCCCAAATTAAATTTGAAAGATGCGAACTTCTGCGAATTTGTGATTTGCCAAAATGATCAGTGATGAAAAATGTGTGCACCGTAAAAAGGTTTCTCGTTAATTGTCACATCCCAGTCTGTTGACAGACGATACCAGTTATGTTACATGTGTCATATACTTATACACTGGGGAGAACAAGTATTTGATACACTGACGATTTTGCAGGTTTTCCTACTTACAAAGCATGTAGAGGTCTGTAATTTTTTATCATAGGTACACTTCAAATGTGAGAGACAGAATCTAAAACAAAAATCCAGAAAATCACATTATATGATTTTTAAGTAATTCATTTGCATTTTATTGCATGACAAGTATTTGATACATCAGAAAAGCAGAACTTAATATTTGGTACAGAAACCTGTTTGCAATTACAGAGATCATACGTTTCCTGTAGTTCTTGACCAGGTTTGCACAAACTGCAGCAGGGATTTTGGCCCACTCCTCCATACAGACCTTCTCCATATCCTTCAGGTATCAGGGCTGTCGCTGGGCAATACGGACTTTCAGCTACCTCCAAAGATTTTCTATTGAGTTCAGGTCTGGAGACTGGCTAGGCCACTCCAGGAGCTTGAGATGCTTCTTACGGAGCCACTCCTTAGTTGCCCTGGCTGTGTGTTTCGGGTCATTGTCATGCTGGAAGACCCAGCCACGACCCATCTTCAGTGCTCTTACTGAGGAAAGGAGGTTGTTGGCCAAGATCTTGCGATACTTGGCCCCATCCATCCTCCACTCAACAAGGTGCAGTCATCCTGTCCCCTTTGCAGAAAAGCATCCCCAAAGAATAATGTTTCCACCTCCATGCTTCACGGTTGGGATGGTGTTCTTGGGGTTGTACTCATCCTCCTTCTTCCTCCAAACACGGCGAGTGGAGTTTAGACCAAAAATCTCTATTTTTGTCTCATCAGACCATATGACCTTCTCCCATTCCTCCTCTGGATCATCCAGATGGTCATTGGCAAACTTCATACGTGCCTGGACATGCGCTGGCTTGAGCAGGGGGACCTTGCGTGCGCTGCAGGATTTTAATCCATGACGGCGTAGTGTTTACTAATGGTTTTCTTTGAGACTGTGGTCCCAGCTCTCTTCAGGTCATTGACCAGGTCCTGCCGTGTAGTTCTGGGCTGATCCCTCACCTTCCTCATGATCATTGATGCCGCACGAGGTGAGATCTTGCATGGAGCCCCAGACCGAGGGTGATTGACCGTCATCTTGAACTTCTTCCATTTTCTAATAATTGCGCCAACAGCTGTTGCCTTCTCACCAAGCTGCTTGCCTATTGTCCTGTAGCCCATCCCAGCCTTGTGCAGGTCTACAATTTGTAACTAGACTTTACAACAGTATATGTTCGGTTTCTTGGTCCAGTTGACTCCTTGTCCTTTATTCATGAAGACAGTGTCTCAGAGGAGGAGTGCTGACCTAGGATCAGGTCTCCCCCTCTCCATGTAATCTGATCAATTATGATCTAAAGGCAACACTGATCCTAGATCAGCTTCTACTCTTTATGAATACTGTCACAGGTGACTCCTCAAGATGAGGCTCATGATTTCTAAGTTATATTCTTCAAGAATCAATTAATGTCATTAATTGAACTGCTTTGCCATGAACATGTCTGTGAGGTCTTACCTTAAAAGGTACAATATAAACCTAATGGTCATTTTAATGGGGTTGAACATCCATCCCATCAGATTGTGTGAAGGATTTTATGAGTTCAGAAAAATACTGACCTGGAAGCATCTCTCTGACCTCATCCTGCTGAAACACACTCAAGTCAAGACCACATAGATACAGTTATATGTCTGTTTTTACCCACTTTTAGAGCCAATGTATGGACTGGTATCCATATGAATCAGTGGAATATACAGACTAGTTAACCACCTCCCAGTAAGGGTTCATCAAATCTAATTTTATTGGTCGCATACACATATTTAGCAGATGTTATTGTGGGTGTAGTGAAATGCTTGTGTTCCTACGTCCAACAGTGCAGTAATATCTAACAATACACGCAAATCTAAAAAGTAAAATAATGGAATGAAGAAATATATAAAATACGAGGATGACATCAAGCATGCAGCACTAAACAGACAGCCATCTCAGGACATTCAACAACTCCTGGGGGCATATCAACATTCTACATGGACTTCCCCTCCTTGTCTCCTTCCCTTCATCTCAACTGACGTGAGAGAACTGGACAGGTAAAAGCAATGTTTCCACACCAATTAACTACCTTAAAACCTTTTACTGCAGCCGACTAAATCAGGGTTACAGTGTTTATTTTACTAGGCAAGTCAGTTAAGAACAAATTCTTATTTACAATGACGGCCTAGGAACAGTTGGTTAACTGCCTGTTCAGGGGTAGAAAGACAGATTTGTACCTTGTCAGCTCAGGGGTTTGAACTTGCAACCTTCCGGTTCCTAGTCCAACGCTCTAGCCACTAGGCTACCCTGCTGCCCCATGACCACTGATCTGACCTACGACCTCTAAAATGCTGATACTGCACTCTGCCGCTGTATGACCTTAAACAGCTGTATGGGTAATACAAGAGCAAAGAAATGTAAATGTGTTGATCCAACATTCTGTTGTTTTTCTGTTTGATGGAAACAGTTTGAGTTCTAACTACATTCCAACTGTATTAATGGTGTTTTGTAGTTGTGTTTTCATGTTTTGAATGTTTTAACCCAATTTAACCCAATTGATCCTGGAGCGGTGCCTGAGACAGTATATTCCACCACCATCAACAAAACACCAAATGACGGAGTTTCTTGTGGAGGAATGATGTCGCATCCCTCCAATAGAGTTCCAGACACTTGTAGAATGTATTTCAAGGTGTATCTACACCAAGGAGCATTGTTCTGGTGGCTCATGGTGGCAAAACGCCCTGTTAAGACACTGTGTTTACTCTATTTTGTTTGTTACCTGTAGGGGTATGTCGCGCAGAAATGGAATGAAAGTCACAGAAAATAGAGGTTTTGGTTGCAGCTGCAGAGGATTTACTGCAAAACAGCTGCAGGCGGTGTTGAGTGGTAGTGATATGTCCTCTCAGTCCGTTGGTCTGGAGTAGGAGGAGGTCGGGTTAAATAGTGGAATGGGTGGTGTTTTTTCTTAGAGGGCTAATAGTTAGTAGGGTAATTTCCCTTTTTCCCAACTTTGTATTATTGTATCAAAGAATATAATGTAGGTAGGTGGCGGTGTATGCACCTAAAAGTTGGAAGCAATCTATCAACCAAATCCCGAAGAAGAATTATTCGCTTTGTAAGAGCTCTATGTTAGAGTGTATAAACGCAGAAGTATACCCATAGCTATTCAATAGCTTGGAACAGCCAGCTAGCCTCTCTATCAGAAGTATACCCATAGCTATTCAATAGCTTGGAGCAGCCAGCTAGCCTCTCTATCAGAAGTATACCCATAGCTATTCAATAGCTTGGAGCAGCCAGCTAGCCTCTCTATCAGAAGTATACCCATAGCTATTCAATAGCTTGGAACAGCCAGCTAGCCTCTCTATCAGAAGTATACCCATAGCTATTCAATAGCTTGGAGCAGCCAGCTAGCCTCTCTATCAGAAGTATACCCATAGCTATTCAATAGCTTGGAACAGCCAGCTAGCCTCTCTATCAGAAGTATACCCATAGCTATTCAATAGCTTGGAACAGCCAGCTAGCCTCTCTATCAGAAGTATACCCATAGCTATTCAATAGCTTGGAACAGCCAGCTAGCCTCTCTATCAGAAGTATACCCATAGCTGTTCAATAGCTTGGAACAGCCAGCTAGCCTCTCTATCAGAAGTATACCCATAGCTATTCAATAGCTTGGAACAGCCAGCTAGCCTCTCTATCAGAAGTATACCCATAGCTGTTCAATAGCTTGGAACAGCCAGCTAGCCTCTCTATCAGGAGTATACCCATAGCTATTCAATAGCTTGGAACAGCTAGCTAGCTTATCCATCAGGGTGCTCTGCTGTCCCCCACCCGGTTTGGCTTGTGCCATCTCGTTTGGGTTTCGTTCTTGTTTTTATTACTTTTCACAGTATACCAACCTGGGTGATACTCAGTTTGGTCTACCAGTATTGTGGCGCTGAGGGTTTGTCTTAGTTCTCTGTGTGACTTGAAGGGCTGTATCAGATTAAAGAAAATATTGGTCGACCAAGAGTCGTCTGTTCTTTCGACCAATCCATTCATTGGTCGACACTTCTTTTTTTTCATATATTGACACATCCTATGTGTTTCAATCAAATCAACTATATTTACTGAGGTTGTCTGATGCTTTAAGCACAGGGTTTGATAAAATAATTAAGACACACAAATGACTAGAGGAAGTCCGACTAGCAATGGATTTGATAGTGCCGGGCCTGGCTCAGTGGTGTCAAAAAACAAGACAGTCAGTGACTGTGACTAGCAAACATTGTCTCTCTCTGCTCCCTGCTAAAGGTCACCAGCACAGAACATCAAAGTGTTTATCGCGCTGTCCGTGTTACAACGTAATTACAGCCATTTCTGACTGAAAAGTTCTGTTACCAAAATCCCTAATTTGTTTCGAAAAACATTCCCTATTCCCTCAACCCTTGCTCTCTTTACATGACACATGTATGCATCGCATGCACATGACCAAAGACCTTCTCTGCAGATCCTCTCAAGCTCTGTCAGGTTGGATGGGGAGCGTGCATCACTGCACAGCTATTTTCAGGTCTGTCCAGAGATCGATCGGGTTCAAGTCCGGGCTTTGGCAGGGCCACCCAAGGACATTCAGAGACTTGTCCCAAAGCCACTCCTGCATTGTCTTGACTGTGTGCTTGGGGCACTGTCCTGTTGGAAGGTGAACCATCGCCCCAGTCTGAGGTCCTGAGCGCTTTGGAGCAGGTTTTCATCAAGGATATCTCTGTACTTTGCTCCGTTCATTTTTCACGCTTCCCTAAAAACATCCCCAAAGCATGATGCTGCCACCACCATGTTTCACCGCAGGGATGGTGCCAGGTTTCCTTCTAAATCATGTCAAGTCAATTTTACCACGTGGACTCCAATCAAGTTGTAGAAACATCTCAAAGATGATCAATGGAAACAGGATGCACCTGAGCTCAATTTCGAGTCTCATAGCAAAGGGTTGGAATACTTATGTAAATGAAGTATTTGTTTTTTGTTTGTAATACATTAGCAAAAATGTCAAAAAACTGTTTTTGTTTTGTCATTATGGGCTATTGGGTTTGGCCGGGTTTGGCCTACCCCGGCCTTCATTGTAAATAATAATTTGTTCTTAACTAATTTGCCTAGTTAAGTAAAGGTTAAACGTAAAACAAATACTGTGACTGTTACCTTGATATTGGCTAGGTAGCTGCTTCCCACGCTGTCGCCGGACAGTAGTGCTTGTCAAGCGGGAACCAAGGGCCCTGTGTCCCGGTGTTGTTACCTTTCATTTCCTCCACATTGAGTAGTAGATTGTATGTATCAAGGTGACATCGAGATGGTAATTAATATTAGCTATGCCTTCTCAACAACGCTATCATCGAGGCAGGTCCTACAAGCCCTAGTTTTGTTGCACCTGGACTACCGTGCTTTTACACCTGCATTGTTTGCTGTTTGGGGTTTTAGGCTGGGTTTCTGTACAGCACTTTGAGATATCAGCTGATGTACGAAGGGCTATATAAATAAATTTGATTTGATTTGATTTGATTTACTGTTCAGTCGTGTGGTCAGGTGCCACCAAGAGGGACTTGGCAAAATGACATTTGGCTCAGAACAGGGCATCACGGCTGGCCTTTGGATGTACACAGAGAGCTAACATGAATAATATGCATGTCCATCTCTCACTGACTTGCCTAGTTAAATAAATGTTACATTAATGGCTCAATGTACAGGAGAGATGGATCACTGCTTGTTCTTCTTCCACCTGGTGGTTATAAGTTATTAATAGTTTTCATAATTATTCAACATTATTTCAAAAGACCCACCAAAAAATCTGGTGTTTCTATGTCAAACGGTTTGGTTATATTTCAGTCTTCTGTGACGTAAATAAAGCGTTATATTGGGATACAAACAAAATATTGAACACAAACTCAAAATGTAATACATTTAAACTCTATATCTGACATGGTACAGGTTTCTTCTTTTTTGTAAAGCCCATAACCATGTGTGTGAGGTGTATACTTTTGTTTCAAATGTTTTTAAGACTATCAAGGGGCGGCAGGGTAGCCTAGTGGTTAGACTAGTAACCGGAAGGTTGCAAGTTCAAACCCTGAGCTGACAAGGTACAAATCTGTTGCTCTGCTCCCGAACAGGCAGTTAACCAACAGTTCCTAGGCTGTCATTGAAAATAAGAATTTGTTCTTAACTGACTTGCATAGTAAAATAAACACTGTGACCCTGATTTAGTTGATTGCAGTAAAAGGTTTTAAGGTAGTTAATTGGTGTGGAAACATTGCTTTCTCATGTCAGTTGAGATGAAGGAAAGGAGACAAGGAGGGAAGTCCATGTAGAATGTTGATAGATGAAGGAAAGGAGACAAGGAGGGAAGTCCATGTAGAATGTTGATAGATGAAGGAAAGGAGACAAGGAGGGGAAGTCCATGTAGAATGTTGATAGATGAAGGAAAGGAGACAAGGAGGGGAAGTCCATGTAGAATGTTGATAGATGAAGGAAAGGAGACCAGGAGGGGAAGTCCATGTAGAATTTTGATAGATGAAGGAAAGGAGACAAGGAGGGGAAGTCCATGTAGAATGTTGATATGCCCCCAGGAGTTGTTGAATGTCCTGAGATGGCTGTCTGTTTAGTGCTGCATGCTTGATGTTATCCTCATATTTTATATATTTCTTCATTCCATTATTTTACTTTTTAGATTTGCGTGTATTGTTAGATATTACTGCACTGTTGGACGTAGGAACACAAGCATTTCACTACACCCACAATAACATCTGCTAAATATGTGTATGCGACCAATAAAATTAGATTTGATGAACCCTTACTGGGAGGTGGTTCACTAGTCTGTATATTCCACTGATTCATATGGATACCAGTCCATACATTGGCTCTAAAAGTGGGTAAAAACAGACATATAACTGTATCTATGTGGTCTTGACTTGAGTGTGTTTCAGCAGGATGAGGTCAGAGAGATGCTTCCAGGTCAGTATTTTTCTGAACTCATAAAATCCTTCACACAATCTGATGGGATGGATGTTCAACCCCATTAAAATGACCATTAGGTTTATATTGTACCTTTTAAGGTAAGACCTCACAGACATGTTCATGGCAAAGCAGTTCAATTAATGACATTAATTGATTCTTGAAGAATATAACTTAGAAATCATGAGCCTCATCTTGAGGAGTCACCTGTGACAGTATTCATAAAGAGTAGAAGCTGATCTAGGATCAGTGTTGCCTTTTAGATCATAATTGATCAGATTACATGGAGAGGGGAGACCTGATCCTAGGTCAGCACTCCTCCTCTGAGACACTGTCTTTATGAATAAAGGACAAGGAGTCAACTGGACCAAGAAACCGAACATATACTGTTGTAAAGTCTAGTTACAGCACGTGCTTGCTGCCATCTAGTGGAAGATACCAATAAAAACGTTATTATCAGGGTGGGGAGGCGGCTGAGCTGAAACAGAAAGTAAAGTTGTTATTCTTTACAGGATCCATTTTGAGACGACCGAGCAGAAAACACTATATGGAGAGAAGTAAACAATAAAGTAAGTGTTTGTGAACAGTAATCTATTCCAAAGGACAGAGTAAAATAATGACTACCTGGAATGAGATATTACTAGTTAGTAGAACTGCTACTTGAGCTGAGTTGCTGACAGACCGAAGTTTTCAAAATGGTAACTAGTCGGGCTACGTGTTAGGCGTTGTCTGGTAGAGATGGCGCAGGAGCTTTTCAATTCTAGGATTTAATGTTTATTTTATGGGTTCTCAATCCATTTGTTCTCGACCAGCACTTACACACATGATTAAACTAATCATCAAATATTTTAACAGTTTAATGTTTGAGGCATATAAATGAATATTCGCAAATCAAACTTTTGTGTTTGAAGGCGTGTTTACAGAGCTGCCAACTCACGGCACCTCTTATAGTTGTCCTGTCTTGCCACAGCTCTGTGAACCGCAGTACATTGAAGCAAATGATTGGTACAGCTACGTAAGGGATCAAGGGGATTGGATGCATGTTTTAAAGAATACATTTATTTCTAGAGGGACAATTAATATAACAATACTTTTGTTAGGGTGTATGGGCAGCTTTATGGGCTCCCGAGTGGCGCAGCAGTCTAAGGCATTGCATCTCTGCGCTATAGACGTCACTACAGATCCTGGTTCGATATCAGGCTATATCACAACCACAATTGGGAGTCCCATAGTGCGGCACAATTGGCCCAGCGTCGTCCGGGGTAGGCCGTCATTGTAAATAAGGATTTGTTCTTAAATGACTTGCCTAGTAAAATAAATATGAGATATAATTTTTTATTTTGTCTGATAAGTGGAACAATTCTCCTTCTTACCAATGGTCTAAAATATAGGACAATTACTGTCTTGTCAGCAACAACACTACTGTTATTCCCCACACCTACTTTATTATTCCACGTCTTCCCAGTGTTGCCAGCATACAGTAATCACATATTTGAAGTCTGATCAGCCAACTTGTGTCTTTGAAAATTAATGATATGAGGCTGTATGTATTATTGAAGCCATTCATGGACAGTTTCAGGAACCATATATCATCTCACTCCAAGTTTCTTCAAAAGTTGTGTTTACAATTATTATAGGCCTACAGTAATTCACATTTGAGTGGAAAAAACATAACTAAATCTGGTTTCAAGTAAGTTATACTTTTAGCTAAAAAATAATTTAAAAAAGATGTCTTGAAGGACAAAAAAACAACAACCTGAAGCAAGATTCAGTACAATGTCCCGAGTTACTGCTGTGGTATAGCAAGATTCAGTACAATGTCACGAGTTACTGCTGTGGTATAGCAAGATTCAGTACAATGTCCCGAGTTACTGCTGTGGTATAGCAAGATTCAGTACAATGTCCCGAGTTACTGCTGTGGTATAGCAAGATTCAGTACAATGTCCCGAGTTACTGCTGTGGTATGCAACTGACTGTTAGCTCCACCCTCTGGTTACTGTTGTTACATAAAGGGGTGACAACGTGACAGCTGTTGAAGGTGAAAATAACAAAGTAAATGTACAGGGCCCCTTTTTGTCAGTTTTTTCCCCTTTCCTGCAATGTCTATTTTTCTATAGTTTACCAACCCAACAGTAGGTGGCACCATTGAATAATAAGAATATAGACTAAAGCAAAGAGAACATTATGGAGTAAACAAAACTAATGTTCAAGTGCTTCTACTTCAGTTAAAGTGGAACTGGGATGAGGAAGTGAATCACCAGGCCTATGTGGCGATGTTACAAGTAAAATGGTTGGGAGATCTTTAGCTTTTTTCTTTCAATTTATTATGTTATTTGAGCGGTTGTGATATTTTGTTTGATTATTTGTTGTCCCGTGTGTCAGATACAGTTGAAGTCGGAGGTTTACATACACTTAAGTTGGAGTCATTAAAACTAGTTTTTCAACCACTCCACAAATTTCTTGTTAACAAACTATAGTTTTGGCAAGTCGGTTAGGATATCTGCTTTGTGCATGACACAAGTCATTTTCCCAACAATTGTTTATAGACAGATTATTTCACTTATAATTCACTGTATCACAATTCCAGTGAGTTAGAAGTTTTGCATACACTAAGTTGATTGTGCCTTTAAACAGCTTGGAAAATTCCAGAAAATGATGTCATGGCTTTAGAAGCTTCTGATAGGCTAATTTACATAATTTGAGTCAATTGGAGGTGTACCTATGGATGTATTTCAAGGCCTACCTTCAAACTCAGTGCCTCTTTGCTTGACATCATGGGACAATCTAAAGAAATCAGCCAAGACTTCAGAAAATAATTGTAGACCTCCACAAGTCTGGTTCATCCTTGGGAGCAATTTCCAAACACCTGAAGGTACCACGTTCATCTGTACAAACAATAGTACGGAAGTATAAACACCATGGGACCACGCAGCCATCATACCGCTCAGGAAGGAGACGCGCCTGGCTCCCAGAGATGAACGTACTGTGGTGCGAAAAGTGCAAATCAATCCCAGAACAACAGCAAAGGACCTTGTGAAGATGCTGGAGGAAACAGGTACAAAAGTATCTATATCCACAATAAAACGAGTCCTATATCGACATAACCTGAAAGGCCGCTCGGCAAGGAAGAAGCCACTGCTCCAAAACCGCCATAAAAAGCCAGACTACGGTTTGCAACTGCACATGGGGACAAAGATTGTAATTTTTGGAGAAATGTCCTCTGGTCTGATGAAGCAAAAATAGAACTGTTTGGCCATAATGAGGAAAGAGGGGAGGCTTGCAAGCCGAAAAAACACCATCCCTACTGTGAAGCACGGGGTGGCAGCATCATGTTGTGGGGTTGCTTTGCTGCAGGAGGGATTGGTGCACTTCACAAAATAGATGGCATCATGAGGGAGGAAAAGGATGTGGATATATCGAAGCAACTCCTCAAGAAATCAGTCAGGAAGTTAAAGCTTGGTTGCAAATGGGTCTTCAAATGGACAATGACCCCAAGCATACTTACAAAAAGTTGTGGCAAAATGGCTTAAGGACAACAAAGTCAAGGTATTGGAGAGCCATCACAAAGCCCTGACCTCAATCCCATAGAAAATATGTGGGCAGATCTGAAAAGGCGTGTGCGGGCAAGGATGCCTACAAACCTGACTCCGTTACACCAGCTCTGTCAGGAGGAATGGGACAAAATTCACACAACTTATTGTGGAAGGCTACCTGAAATGTTTGACCCAAGTTAAACAATTTAAAGGCAATGTAACCAAATAATAATTGAGTGTATGTAAATGTCTGACCCACTGGGAATGTGATGAAAGAAATAAAATCTGAAATAAATCATTCTCTCTATTCTCTTAAAATAAAGTGGTGATCCTAACTGACCTAAAACAGGGATTTTTTACTAGGATTAAATGTCAGGAATTGTGAAAAATGTAGTTTAAATGTATTTGGCTAAGGTGTATGTAAACTTCCGACTTCAACTGTACATAAAAAAAAAATGTCACACTATCATGTTTAATCCGGTGATGAATGTAATGTGACTATGTTGTGGGTTTTAGTTCTGCTGATCTGTACCCTACGCTAGGTGTCTCGACAATCAGTCTGCGTGGTGAGGATGAAATTCTGTAGAGAGAGGAAGGGGGCACTGCCTCTGGATAAAGTGTGGATGGAGGCACATCACAAGGACTAGTCTCTCCAGTAACCAGTCATCTGTCCATGAAGAGTGACTTCTCTATGGACCATCCTGTCAATTTGAGTGATGGAACAGGAACCTTTGACCCCAGGTATGTTACTGGTCAGCATTTATGATATTACTGTTAAATAGAATAATTTTCTATTTTTTTATGTGAGTATATAAAGCATCTGCTAATAATCAGTGCTTTATGTATACTGAACAAAAATAGAACAACTCAACATGTCACCATTTCAGAGATTTCACTGAGTTACAGTTAATTTATGGAAATCAGTCAATTGAAATAAACAAATTAGGCCCTAATCTGTGGATTTCACATGACTGGGATTACAGATATGCATCTGTTGGTCACAGATACCTTATAAGAAAAGGTAGGAGCGTGGATCAGAACCAGTCAGTATCTGTAGTGACCACCATTTACCTCATGCAGTGCGACACATCTCCTTCACTTAGACTTAATCAGGCTGTTGATTGCGGCCTGTAGAATGTTATCCCACTCCTCTTCAATGGCTGTGTTAAGTTGCTGGATAGTGTCGGGAACTGGAACACTGAATACACGTTGATCCAGAGCATCCCAAACATGTTCAATGGGTGACTTGTCTGGTAATTATGCAGGCCATGGAAGAACTGGGACATTTTCAGCTTCCAGTGATTGTGTACAGATCCTTGTGACATGGGGCTCTACACTATCATGCTGAAACATGAGGTGATGGCGGTGAATGAATGGCATGACAATAGGTCTCAGGATCTCGTCACGGTATCTCTGTGCATTCAAATTGCCATAGATAAAATGCAATTGTGTTCGTTGTCTGTAGCTTATGCCTGCCCATACCATAACCCCACCGCCACCATGGGGACCTCTGTTCACAACGGTGACATCAGTAAACCACTCGACTATACAACATCGTGCACGTGGTCTGCGGTTGTGAGGCCGGTTAGACATACTGACAAATTCTCTAAAATGATGTTGGAGGCAGCTTATGGTAGAGAAATTAACATTCAATTCTCTGGCAACAGCTCTGGGAGAAATAAGCTTTTTGTGCGTGTAGAACATTTCTGGGATCTTTTATTTCAGCTCATGAAACATGGGACCAACACTTTACATGTTGCGTTTATATTTATGTTCAGTGTCGTATATTTTAATATATTTAATTATATTTGTAATGTATTTGAATGTTTCATAGGTTATATTTTTTCTTTTTTATGGGCATATATTTTAATGCTTGTGTAATGTATTTTATCTATTGAAATATATTTTGGATATATTTTTAAATGTAGTTTCATTGTGATTTATTCTGTTTTCCAGAATCTCTAACCAAACTCAGAGACCAGTCTCTCCAGTAACCAGTCATCTGTCCATGAAGAGTGACTTCTCTATGGACCATCCTGTTAATTTGAGTGATGGAACAGGAACCTTTGACCCCAGGTAAGTTACTGGTCAGAATTCATTAGTCCTCAACATACACTGCAAACTTCTGGCCACATAAAAATCTATTCAGTTTGACCCCAATAAGTTAACATATGGCCATATATATATATATATATTTTTTTGTAACTTTTTTTTTTAACCGTTATTTTACTAGGCAAGTCAGTTAAGAACAAATTCTTATTTTCAATGACGGCCTAGGAACAGTGGGTTAACTGCCTGTTCAGGGGCAGAGCGACAGATTTGTACCTTGTCAGCTCAGGGATTTGAACTTGCAACCTTTCGGTTACTAGTCCAACGCTCTAACCACTAGGCTACCCTGCCGACATCTGAAAATGTCTGCTAATAGTAGATGTTAATCTGTTCTGGCCTTGTTTTAGATACAAATTGTCTTAATGATGCAACAGATACACTGGGGAGAACAAGTATTTGAAACACTGCCGATTTTGCAGGTTTTCCTACTTACAAAGCATGTAGAGGTCTGTAATTTTTTATCATAGGTACATTTCAACTGTGAGAGACGGAATCTAAAACAAAAATCCAGAAAATCACATTGCATGATTTTTAAGTAATTAATTTGCATTTTATTGCATGACATAAGTATTTGATTACCTACCAACCAGTAAGAATTCCAGCTCTCACAGACCTGTTAGTTTTTCATAAAGAATCCTTCCTGTTCTCCACTCATTACCTGTATTAACTGCACCTGTTTGAACTTGTTATCTGTCTAAAAGACACCAGTCCACACACTCTTTCAAACAGACTTTAACCTCTCCACAATGGCCAAGACCAGAGCTGTGTAAGGACATCAGGAATTAAATTGTAGACCTGCACAAGGCTGGGATGGGCTACAGGACAATAGGCAAGCAGCTTGGTGAGAAGGCAACAACTGTTGGCGCAATTATTAGAAAATGGAAGAAGTTCAAGATGACGGTCAATCACCCTCGGTCTGGGGCTCCATGCAAGATCTCACCTCGTGCGGCATCAATGATTATGAGGTAGGTGAGGGATCAGCTCAGAACTACACGGCAGGACCTGGTCAATGACCTGAAGAGAGCTGGGACCACAGTCTCAAAGAAAACCATTAGTAACACACTACGCCGTCATGGATTAAAATCCTGCAGCGCACGCAAGGTCCCCCTGCTCAAGCCAGCGCATGTCCAGGCCCGTATGAAGTTTGCCAATGACCATCTGGATGATCCAGAGGAGGAATGGGGGAAGGTCATGTGGTCTGATGAGACAAAAATAGAGATTTTTGGTCTAAACTCCACTCGCCGTGTTTGGAGGAAGAAGGATGAGTACAACCCCAAGAACACCATCCCAACTGTGAAGCATGGAGGTGGAAACATCATTCTTTGGGGATGCTTTTCTGCAAAGGGGACAGAATGACTGCACCATTTTGAGGGGAGGATGGTTGGGGCGATGTTTCACGAGATCTTGGCCAACAACCTCCTTCCCTCAGTAAGAGCACTGAAGATGGGTCGTGGCTGGGTCTTCCAGCATGACAACGACCCGAAATACACAGCAAGGGCAACTAAGGAGTGACTCCGTAAGAAGCATCTCAAGGTCCTGGAGTGGCCTAGCCAGTCTCCAGACCTGAACCCAATAGAAAATCTTTGGAGGGAGCTGAAAGTCCGTATTGCCCAGCGACAGCCCCGAAACCTGAAGGATCTGGAGAAGGTCTGTATGGAGGAGTGGGCCAAAATCCCTGCTGCAGTGTGTGCAACCTGGTCAAGAACTACAGGAAATGTATGATCTCTGTAATTGCAAACAAAGGTTTCTGTACCAAATATTAAGTTCTGCTTTGCTGATGTATCAAATACTTATGTCATGCAATAAAATGCAAATGAATTACTTAAAAATCATACAATGTGATTTTCTGGATTTCCGTCTCTCACAGTTTAAGTGTACCTATGATACAAAGCATGTAGAGGTCTGTAATTTTTAAGTAGGAAAACCTGCAAAATCGGCAGTGTATCAAATACTTGTTCTCCCCACTGTATAAGCATTTTATGGTTCAGTTCTATGATTTTGAATCTTATAAAGTTGTATTGTTCATATTGTTTCGTGATTATAATTTGCTCTGTGGACATTTAATAACTATTCTAGAGGTGTCCAAAGGACTCGAGACCAGTCTCTCCAGTAACCAGTCATCTGTCCATGAAGAGTGACTTCTCTATGGACCATCCTGTTAATTTGAGTGATGGAACAGGAACCTTTGACCCCAGGTAAGTTACTGGTCAGCATTTATGATATTACTGTTGAATATAATAATTTTCTCTATTTTTTTATGTGAGTATATAAAGCATCTGCTAATAATCAGTGCTTTATGTATACTGAACAAAATAGAACAACTCAACATGCCACCATTTCAGAGATTTCACTGAGTTACAGTTAATTTATGGAAATCTATGGATTTCACATGACTGGGATTACAGATATGCATCTGTTGGTCACAGATACCTTAAAGAAAAGGTAGGAGCGTGGATCAGAACCAGTCAGTATCTGTAGTGACCACCATTTACCTCATGCAGTGCGACACATCTCCTTCACTTAGACTTAATCAGGCTGTTGATTGCGGCCTGTAGAATGTTATCCCACTCCTCTTCAATGGCTGTGTTAAGTTGCTGGATAGTGTCGGGAACTGGAACACTGAATACACGTTGATCCAGAGCATCCCAAACATGTTCAATGGGTGACTTGTCTGGTAATTATGCAGGCCATGGAAGAACTGGGACATTTTCAGCTCTCAGGATCTCGTCACGGTATCTCTGTTTATACAAATTGCCATAGATAAAATGCAATTGTGTTCGTTGTCTGTAGCTTGTCTAATGCTTCATGTAATGTATTTCATCTATTGAAATATAGTTTTGATATATTTTTAAATGTAGTTTCATGGGGATTTATTATGTTAGGTACCTGATCAAGATTTGTTTATAATGGCATGACAATATTTTACCTGATTGACTGTTGATTTCCTAGTAACCACAGAACATTCATGAGCTGATTGTCTACTAGAATGGATGGCTGACCGACTGCCTGGTTGGTTATTTTCTGTAGCTGTTTCCTCGCAGAGGGGTTGGGAGGTGCTCCTTTTCATCCTGAAGTGCATGTTGAAGTTTTTACATCGTTATAAGGAACCATCATCTCAATCTGGAATCTGTGTATGTGTAAACTGCAGAGTTAACATATTCAGGATTAACATGCCGATGTTGGCAGAGTCATACACCCTGAAGAAGGCACAGTGATGCCGAAACGTTGGAGATTTACCCAATAAATTACTGGGAGGGAGTTTATTTATGGAGTGTGCAACTCTTTATTTTTATAGTTTACAGTTTATTCATTGTTAGTCAGCACCTCTACATAAAATCATTTTCTATGGGTGTACGCCAGCCCATGTTTTTTATTCGAGTGTCATACTCCTAAAAGAAACAAATGAAAGACATTGTACTGTAGCAAGCTAACTATCTGCCTGGAATCGTTAAATACGTTCCGTGAACCGTTTTATCGTTCAGTAAATTCATCAATATCAAGTGCTCTAGGACACTCGAACAAGAGCGTTCGTATTTCAGAGCAGAGCAAAATTTACGAAAGCACCCCTAGTAAACTTGCTAGCTACTGTACTTCAGTGGATGTTGAACACATTTCTACCAACAAATGAACACAATTGCAGTGTTTTAAAGATGCACCCAAAACCAGATTCCTTTAATTTACAGTGTTAAATAACACTAGCATGTGAGAACAATATTGTTTTGTTAACAAATGTTTAATTTTGCCGTTATAATAAGGTTGGTAGCAACATCAAATCATTGTGGAGATCTGTTGCAGCTCAAGTGTCTGTTGTAGCTTAAGGCTGTCGAAAGGAGAGGACCAAGGTGCAGCGTGGTGAGCGTACATATTCTTTTTAATTAAGAATGACGCAGACAAAACAATAAACACTACCAATGACAAACCGTGAAGCTCAAAGGCTATGTGCCCTAAACAAAATCAACTTCCCATAAACACAGGTAGAAAAAGAGCTACCTAAGTATGGTTCCCAATCAGAGACAACGATAGACAGCTGTCCTTGTTTGAGAACCATACCCGCCAAAACCTAGAAAATCATAGAAACACAACACATAGAATATCCACCCTAACTCGCCCTGACCAAACCAAAATAGAGACATAAAAAGGATGGCTAAGGTCAGGGCGTGACATCAAGTCTACTACAAAATCCGCGTGACAGTACCCCTCAAAGGTACCCCCCTCAAAGGTACCCCCTCAAAATCTAAACCTATAGGGGAGGGTCTGGGTGGGCATCTATCCGCGGCGGCGGCTCAGATGCGGGACGCAGACCCCGCTCCACCACTGGCTCACCCCACTTTGGTGGCACCTCTGGTGCGGGGACCCTCGTTGCGGGCCCCGGACTGGAGGCCGTCGCTGGAGGCTCCAGACTGGAGGCCGTCGCTGGAGGCTCCAGACTGGAGGCCGTCGCTGGAGGCTCCAGACTGGAGGCCGTCGCTGGAGGCTCCGGACTGGAGGCTGTCGCTGGAGGCCGTCGCTGGAGGCCGGAGATCTGGTGCGTAGTACTTGCACAGCTCCTCTTGGCTGCATGCCCACTTTAGCACAACACGTGCGGGGAGCTGGAACAGGCCGCACTGGGTTCTCCTGGCGAACTGGGAAACCGTGCGTAGAGCCGGCGCAGGACTCACTGGGCTGTGGAGGCGCACTGGAGGTCTGGAGCGCCAAGCTGGCACAAGACGTGCAGGGTGGGGAGGCGCACAGGAGGCTTATTGCGTAGGGCTGGCACAGTCTTCACCAGACGGCTAGCACGCACCTCAGGACGAGTATGGAGAGCTGACTCAGGAGAGGAGAAATATAGGAGAAATGTGCTAGACCCTCTGTTAACTCTGGGATAGGGGGACGCTTGTGTCCCACTTGGCCAAAAGCCAGGGAAAATGCAGAGCGCCAAATTAAAATAAAATGATATAAAGTCAAAGTTTCATTAAATCACACACGTAAGATACTCAATTAAAGCTACACTCGTTGTGAATCCAGCCAACATGTCAGATTTCAAAAAGGCTTTTCGGCGAAAACATAAGATGCTATTATCTGATGATAGCACAACAGTAAACAAAGAGAGAGTAGCATATTTCAACCCTGCAGGCGCAACACAAAACGCAGAAATAAAATATAAATCGTGCCTTACCTTTGACGAGCTTCTTTTGTTGGCACTCCAATATGTCCCATAAACATCACAAATGGTCCTTTTGTTCGATTACTTCCTTCCATAAATATCCAAAATGTCCATTTATTTGGTGCTTTGATCCAGAAAAAACTGCTTCCAATTTGCAAAACATCATTACAAAATATCTCAAAAGTTACCTGTAAACTTTGCCAAAACATTTCAAACTACTTTTGTAATACAACTTGAGGTATTTTTAAACGTTAATAATCGATCAAATTGAAGACGGGTCTATATGTTTTCAATACAAGAGGACAACAAACTCAAGCATGCTTTCTAGTCTTGCGCAACTCTCAAACAGTACACATAACGTTACACTGATTCAAGATGGCCGTACTTCTTCATTGCACGAAGGAATAACCTCAACCTATTTCCAAAGACTGGTGACATCCAGTGGAAGCGGTAGGAACTGCAAACAAGTGCCTTAGAAATCTAGTTCCCCAATGAACTCATTGAATAGACAGTGACCTCAAAAAAATAAATCTGAATGGGTAGTTCTCGGGTTTTGCCTGCTACATAAGTTCTGTTATACTCACAGGCATGATTCGAACCGTTTTAGAAACGTCAAAGTGTTTTCTATCCAAATCTACTAATAATATGCATATCTTACATTCTTGGCATGAGTAGCAGGAAGTTAAAATTGGGCACATTATTTATCCAAAAGTGAAAATGCAGCCCCCTATCCCAAAGATGTTTTAAGTTAAACATTTCTCAGGGTAATAGAATTGCAAAAATGTGATCAATGGCTCATTCAAAGTGATCCTCCCGAGTTATGAACATCAACCAGTATTGAAATCTGACATGAATGATAGAGGTTTTTGCGATCTAAAAGTCTTCCAGTGTAGTGAGGGCAACTTTGCTACATTATACCAGACGGATTTCTAACTGCTTGATCGCTAATAACTCAGATAAACATGAAATGACCTGGGAATCAATAGAACATCCCTAAGAGATGCACAAAACAATATAACATTCAAAATGGGTGAATGTTTCCTTTAAATTATAGCCATGGAATGAAATGGATAACAAACTCAGGGCTCTATGTATTCTCTGGAAAATAATGCAAATCCATGGAAGGTTAGTTCCATCTATATCTGTAGTGACTGAAGGAATGAGTTATCCATCTATATCTATAGTGACAGAAGGAATGACATATCTATAGTGACTGAAGGAATGACTTATCCATCTATAGTGACAGAAGGAATGACTTATCCATCTATAGTGACAGAAGGAATGACTTATCCATCTATAGTGACAGAAGGAATGACTTATCCATCTATATCTATAGTGACAGAAGGAATGACATATCTATAGTGACTGAAGGAATGACTTATCCATCTATAGTGATAGAAGGAATGACTTATCCATCTATATCTATAGTGACTGAAGGAATGACTTATCCATCTATATCTATAGTGACTGAAGGAATGACTTATCCATCTATATCTATAGTGACTGAAGGAATGACTTATCCATCTATATCTATAGTGACAGAAGGAATGACTTATCCATCTATATCTATAGTGACAGAAGGAATGACTTATCCATCTATATCTATAGTGACAGAAGGAATGACTTATCCATCTATATCTATAGTGACAGAAGGAATGACTTATCCATCTATAGTGACAGAAGGAATGACTTATCCATCTATAGTGACAGAAGGAATGACTTATCCATCTATATCTATAGTGACAGAAGGAATGACTTATCCATCTATAGTGACAGAAGGAATGACTTATCCATCTATAGTGACAGAAGGAATGACTTATCCATCTATAGTGACAGAAGGAATGACTTATCCATCTATAGTGACAGAAGGAATGACTTATCCATCTATAGTGACAGAAGGAATGACTTATCCATCTATAGTGACAGAAGGAATGACTTATCCATCTATAGTGACAGAAGGAATGACTTATCCATCTATAGTGACAGAAGGAATGACTTATCCATCTATAGTGACAGAAGGAATGACTTATCCATCTATAGTGACAGAAGGAATGACTTATCCATCTATAGTGACAGAAGGAATGACTTATCCATCTATAGTGACAGAAGGAATGACTTATCCATCTATAGTGACAGAAGGAATGACTTATCCATCTATAGTGACAGAAGGAATGACTTATCCATCTATAGTGACAGAAGGAATGACTTATCCATCTATAGTGACAGAAGGAATGACTTATCCATCTATATCTATAGTGACTGAAGGAATGACTTATCCATCTATATCTATAGTGACTGAAGGAATGACTTATCCATCTATATCTATAGTGACTGAAGGAATGACTTATCCATCTATATCTATAGTGACAGAAGGAATGACTTATCCATCTATATCTATAGTGACAGAAGGAATGACTTATCCATCTATATCTATAGTGACAGAAGGAATGACTTATCCATCTATATCTATAGTGACAGAAGGAATGACTTATCCATCTATATCTGTAGTGACAGAAGGAATGACTTATCCATCTATATCTATGGTGACAGAAGGAATGACTTATCCATCTATATCTATAGTGACAGAAGGAATGACTTATCCATCTATATCTATAGTGACAGAAGGAATGACTTATCCATCTATATCTATAGTGACAGAAGGAATGACTTATCCATCTATATCTATAGTGACAGAAGGAATGACTTATCCATCTATATCTATAGTGACAGAAGGAATGACTTATCCATCTATATCTATAGTGACAGAAGGAATGACTTATCCATCTATATCTATAGTGACAGAAGGAATGACTTATCCATCTATATCTATAGTGACAGAAGGAATGACTTATCCATCTATATCTATAGTGACAGAAGGAATGACTTATCCATCTATATCTATAGTGACAGAAGGAATGACTTATCCATCTATATCTATAGTGACAGAAGGAATGACTTATCCATCTATATCTATAGTGACAGAAGGAAGGAGTTATCCTACGCACATACATACACACAAACAGTAGGTATCCTACGCACATACATACACACAAACAGTAGGTATCCTACGCACATACTAACACACAAACAGTAGGTATCCTACGCACATACTAACACACAAACAGTAGGTATCCTACACACATACTTCCACACAAACAGTAGGTATCCTACACACATACTAACACACAAACAGTAGGTATCCTACTCACATACTTCCACACAAACAGTAGGTATCCTACTCACATACTTCCACACAAACAGTAGGTATCCTACGCACATACTTCCACACAAACAGTAGGTATCCTACGCACATACTTCCACACAAACAGTAGGTATCCTACGCACATACTAACACACAAACAGTAGGTATCCTACGCACATACTAACACACAAACAGTAGGTATCCTACGCACATACTACCACAGGAACAGTAGGTATCCTACACACATACTTCCACACAAACAGTAGGTATCCTACACACATACTAACACAGGAACAGTAGGTATCCTACTCACATACTTCCACACAAACAGTAGGTATCCTACTCACATACTTCCACACAAACAGTAGGTATCCTACACACATACTTCCACACAAACAGTAGGTATCCTACGCACATACTAACACACAAACAGTAGGTATCCTACACACATACTAACACACAAACAGTAGGTATCCTACGCACATACTTCCACACAAACAGTAGGTATCCTACTCACATACTAACACACAAACAGTAGGTATCCTACACACATACTAACACACAAACAGTAGGTATCCTACGCACATACTTCCACACAAACAGTAGGTATCCTACTCACATACTAACACACAAACAGTAGGTATCCTACACACATACTACCACACAAACAGTAGGTATCCTACACACATACTAACACACAAACAGTAGGTATCCTACACACATACTAACACACAAACAGTAGATATCCTACACACATACTAACACACAAACAGTAGGTATCCTACACACATACTAACACACAAACAGTAGGTATCCTACACACATACTACCACAGGAACAGTAGGTATCCTACACACATACTAACACACAAACAGTAGGTATCCTACACACATACTAACACACAAACAGTAGGTATCCTACACACATACTACCACACGAACAGTAGGTATCCTACACACATACTAACACACAAACAGTAGGTATCCTACACACATACTAACACACAAACAGTAGGTATCCTACACACATACTACCACAGGAACAGTAGGTATCCTACACACATACTACCACAGGAACAGTAGGTATCCTACACACATACTAACACACAAACAGTAGGTATCCTACACACATACTACCACAGGAACAGTATGTATCCTACACACATACTAACACACAAACAGTAGGTATCCTACACACATACATACACACAAACAGTAGATGAGTTTTATCCTTCTCCATAGTTCTCACCACTGTGTATCACTACCCAGCCGACAGGTCCATTCCCCGAGATTAGGGAAACCTTGAGAAGTACTCCCTATGCTATCATAGGTTCCTCCGAGTCCGAGCCAGGTCGGTCCAAACACAGTTTAACTGTACTCTTTTTTTTGTCTTCGGCACACACATACAAGTTCAAATCCTAAGCTACGCCTTGCTCAGACAGTCTGTGTTTTTCCACTATACAGATACATTGTTTAACCTAATTCTGACTAAAACTACACACTTCATCAGATTATAATTTTATAATTCTAATCAATTTCATACAGTTTTAAGGTTTCAAAGTGGAATTATTTTATCATTACCTTTCAAAATATACATTATCTTATCACACACACTCAGAGAGCAGAGTATACTGTTCCCAGCTGTCTGTCTATGAACAGTGACTTCTCCATGGATCATGCTGTCAATTCCAGTGGTGTTGGATCAATTACCTTTGACCCAAGATCAGTCACTAGTCAGAATGTATGATATTATTAGTGAAGAGAAGAATCTCCAAGATGTCATATATTACTTTTATTTTTTTTTTTGTAATGTGTAGTTTGTTGTAACAGTTTATTACAGCAATACTCTTGTATCTCTGTAGTAGATGGTCTACTCTGTTAGAGGATCAGTATCTATCTCCTTTATCTATGTAGTGGATGATCTACTCTGTTAGAGGATCAGTATCTCTCTCCTTTATCTCTGTAGTGGATGGTCTACTCTGTTAGAGGATCAGTATCTCTCTCCTTTATCTATGTAGTGGATGATCTACTCTGTTAGAGGATCAGTATCTCTCTCTCCTTTATCTATGTAGTGTATGATCTACTCTGTTAGAGGTTACTACTAGCTGTAAACAAGACAGAGTCAGATGGACTTTCCAGGTTACTACTAGCTGTAAACAAGACAGAGTCAGATGGACTTTCCAGGTTACTACTAGCTGTAAACAAGACAGAGTCAGATGGACTTTCCAGGTTACTACTAGCTGTGGTCAAGACAGAGTCAGATGGACTTTCCAGGTTACTACTAGCTGTAAATAAGACAGAGTCAGATGGACTTTCCAGGTTACTACTAGCTGTGGTCAAGACAGAGTCAGATGGACTTTCCAGGTTACTACTAGCTGTAAATAAGACAGAGTCAGATGGACTTTCCAGGTTACCACTAGCTGTGGTCAAGACAGAGTCAGATGGACTTTCCAGGTTACTACTAGCTGTGGTCAAGACAGAGTCATGCCAAGTAGACATCTTCTATTTCAGACAACTGGAAAACGCACCAGTCACTTCACAAGTGGAGAAACACCAAAAACGACCACGTGTCATCTGAAGTGATGGACATCATGAAAGGCAAAGTCGCAGGAGATACTCTGGAACTGAAATCATACCTTCCAGGAGAACTGAGATATCAATACAGTCTGTTGTCTGCTGTGGGAGAGGAGAGTTATCATTCACTGAAGAAACCAGTGTTGCAACAGTTACACTCAGGTCATTGTGGTTCACATTAAGTAAATTGCACAAAGCTACTTCCTTCCGGTGGCTTGGATTGGATGGAAGCTTTTCCTTTCAATGATAATTACATGTTTTGGTTCCACCTCGACTCACGTTGTTTGAACGTCCTCCACTTTATTCCAGGCTACACGTCACTAAATTTGTTTTGACAAGTTACAGACAGTAGCCTACAATTAGCAAAATAAAACTCAAATGATTGAACATGAAATGTACTTCAATATGTTTGAAATAGGCTTATAGCCACCGTTTAACGCAGTCATCTCGGTTTTCATTTAATACTTTATACATCGCTTGTTTGTATCAATTGCAAAGACAACTTTGGCAACTTTGCATTTGTAGTCAGCTTTGTTCTGAAGTTATCGGTCACTGAGAGACGGATAAACCATGTGATATTATGTTTAGCGGAGAACCTCTATGTTTATAAAGAACGAGGAAGGCAAAAAGTATCTAACGACCCACTTAGCTGTTCTACGAGTGGTCTGAGGCAGGAGTACACGGAACCCAAACCGCCTGCCATCGTGCATAAATGTATTTTGTCCCCCTACACCAAACGCGTTCAAGACACGCAGGTTAAAATGTCAAAACAAACTCTGAACCAATTACATTCATTTGGGGACAGGTCGAGAAGCATTAAACATTTATGGCAATTTAGCTAGCTAGCTTGCACTTGCTAGCTAATTTGTCCTATTTAGCTAGCTTGCTGTTGCTAGCTAATTTGTCCTATTTAGCTAGCTTGCTGTTGGTAGCTAATTTGTCCTGGGATATAAACATTGAGTTGTTATTTTTCCTGAAATGCACAAGGTCCTCTACTCTGACAATTAATCCACACATAAAACGGTCAACCGAATCGTTTCTAGTCATCTCTCCTGCTTCCAGGCTTTTTCTTCTCTGGACTTTATGTTGCGATTGGCAGCTTTCATAAATTAGATGCATTACAGCCACCAACCTCGTTCGTCTTTCAGTCACCCACGTGGGTATAACCAATGAGGAGATGGCACGTGGGTACCTAGTTATACAAACCAATGAGGAGACGGGAGAGGCTGGACTTGCAGCGCGTTCTGTGTCAGAAATAGAACTGACTTCTATTTTAGCCCTTGGCAACGCAGACGCTCGTGGGCGCGCGCCAGCAGTGTGGGTGCAATAATTGAATAACAGATTTCTACATTTATTTTGTAACGCGAGCGGTGTAGTCAGGGTATTAGTTTAAGAGCGTTTTCAAGTGCAAAGTCAATAACAATGGTTTTGGGAAACAGCTCTGTTACGAATTTCCCACGGTTGAATTCATAACAGAATGACAAATTCTGGGGGCGGAGTCAGTGAGTCAAACTAGTAAAATGCTCCTACGAAGGATCTAACAATTAACTTAGCCATACGATGCTTTTGGGAAACCAGGCTCCTGTCTCATCATTATTGAATTGTTATACAGACGTGGTTATGAAACCCACCAGACATAACAACAGATTGGTAATGAGTAAGTCTGAATCTACAGGAACTATTCTGTCTGGAAGAAGTCTGTTGTTACTACTGTTTAAGCTGTTATTTTCTGTGGTTCAGTCCAGGATAATGTTAGCTCAGTGTACTACTAGCAGAGGCCAGGGCATAGTGGAGCTATCTAAGAGAGTTAACATCGTCATGGACGGCAGAAAAGGACTCGAGATGGATGTCAGAAGGAGAAAACAGCTTAATTTACAAAGGAAGGAATATTATTGGACATTTTGATGAAAGTATTGAGCAGTGGAGCTCATATACAGAACGGTTTGAATATTTAGTTCTTGTAAATGACATTGATCAGGACAACATTGTGCCTCCATGGTTTAGTATAACGGGGCCAAAGACACATCATTTACTAGACAGCCTGCTACAGTCAGACAGATCAGGTAATAAGACGATGGGGATGTTGTGGAGATACTTAAAGGACATTTTTCACAGGAACCACTAGTTAATACTGAAAGGACATGTTTCACAGGAACCACTAGTTAATACTGAAAGGACATTTTTCACAGGAACCACTAGTTAATACTGAAAGGACATTTTTCACAGGAACCACTAGTTAATACTGAAAGGACATGTTTCACAGGAACCACTAGTTAATACTGAAAGGACATTTTCACAGGAACCACTAGTTAATACTGAAAGGACATGTTTCACAGGAACCACTAGTTAATGCTGAAAGGACATGTTTCACAGGAACCACTAGTTAATACTGAAAGGACATTTTTCACAGGAACCACTAGTTAATACTGAAAGGACATTTTTCACAGGAACCACTAGTTAATACTGAAAGGACATTTTTCACAGGAACCACTAGTTAATACTGAAAGGACATTTTTCACAGGAACCACTAGTTAATACTGAAAGGACATTTTTCACAGGAACCACTAGTTAATACTGAAAGGACATTTTTCACAGGAACCACTAGTTAATGCTGAAAGGACATTTTTCACAGGAACCACTAGTTAATGCTGAAAGGACATTTTTCACAGGAACCACTAGTTAATACTGAAAGGACATTTTTCACAGGAACCACTAGTTAATACTGAAAGGACATGTTTCACAGGAACCACTAGTTAATACTGAAAGGACATTTTTCACAGGAACCACTAGTTAATACTGAAAGGACATTTTTCACAGGAACCACTAGTTAATACTGAAAGGACATGTTTCACAGGAACCACTAGTTAATACTGAAAGGACATTTTTCACAGGAACCACTAGTTAATACTGAAAGGACATTTTCACAGGAACCACTAGTTAATGCTGAAAGGACATTTTTCACAGGAACCACTAGTTAATACTGAAAGGACATTTTTCACAGGAACCACTAGTTAATACTGAAAGGACATTTTTCACAGGAACCACTAGTTAATACTGAAAGGACATGTTTCACAGGAACCACTAGTTAATACTGAAAGGACATTTTTCACAGGAACCACTAGTTAATACTGAAAGGACATTTTTCACAGGAACCACTAGTTAATGCTGAAAGGACATTTTTCACAGGAACCACTAGTTAATGCTGAAAGGACATTTTTCACAGGAACCACTAGTTAATACTGAAAGGACATTTTTCACAGGAACCACTAGTTAATACTGAAAGGACATTTTTCACAGGAACCACTAGTTAATACTGAAAGGACATTTTTCACAGGAACCACTAGTTAATACTGAAAGGACATTTTTCACAGGAACCACTAGTTAATACTGAAAGGACATTTTTCACAGGAACCACTAGTTAATACTGAAAGGACATGTTTCACAGGAACCACTAGTTAATACTGAAAGGACATGTTTCACAGGAACCACTAGTTAATACTGAAAGGACATTTTTCACAGGAACCACTAGTTAATGCTGAAAGGACATTTTTCACAGGAACCACTAGTTAATACTGAAAGGACATTTTTCACAGGAACCACTAGTTAATACTGAAAGGACATGTTTCACAGGAACCACTAGTTAATACTGAAAGGACATTTTTCACAGGAACCACTAGTTAATGCTGAAAGGACATGTTTCACAGGAACCACTAGTTAATACTGAAAGGACATTTTTCACAGGAACCACTAGTTAATACTGAAAGGACATTTTTCACAGGAACCACTAGTTAATGCTGAAAGGTTCAGGTTCCACAGGAGACATCAGGACGAGGGAGAATCAGGACCAATGTTTGCTGCTGCATTAAAGAACCTATCAGAACACTGAGTTGAATGGTGTTCTAAATGACATCATCAGAGACAGACTAGTATGTGGCTACGGAGTGAAGACACACAAGAGACTGTTGACTGAAAGTCATCTGACCTTGACAAAGGACATTGAAATCAGTGTGTCCAGGAGGGGTTGGGGGTTGGATTGGGGGATGGTCCCAGGAGGGGTTGGAGGGTGTGTTGATGCAGCTCACATGAGTGATTGCACATGTGGTTAATTATAATTGTATTTAGCTGCAATAAGTGCGTTCCATAATATACTGATATATATTTTAACAGTATTGTGTCTCCGGCTGTATAACTGTTCCTGCTGCTATTTGTTCTGATATATATTTAACAGTATTGTGTCTCCAGCTGTATAACTGTTGCTGCTGCTATTTGTTCTGATATATATATTAACAGTATTGTGTCTCTAGCTGTATAACTGTTCCTGCTGCTATTTCTTCTGATATATATTTAACAGTATTGTGTCTCTAGCTGTATAACCATTCCTGCTGCTATTTGTTCTGATATATATATTAACAGTATTGTGTCTCTAGCTGTATAACTGTTCCTGCTGCTATTTGTTCTGATATATATATTAACAGTATTGTGTCTCTAGCTGTATAACTGTTCCTGCTGCTATTTCTTCTGATATATATATTAACAGTATTGTGTCTCTAGCTGTATAACTGTTCCTGCTGCTATTTCTTCTGATATATATATTAACAGTATTGTGTCTCTAGCTGTATAACTGTTCCTGCTGCTATTTCTTCTGATATATATTTAACAGTATTGTGTCTCTAGCTGTATAACCATTCCTGCTGCTATTTGTTCTGATATATATATTAACAGTATTGTGTCTCTAGCTGTATAATTGTTCCTGCTGCTATTTCTTCTGATATATATATTAACAGTATTGTGTCTCTAGCTGTATAATTGTTCCTGCTGCTATTTCTTCTGATATATATATTAACAGTATTGTGTCTCTAGCTGTATAACTGTTCCTGCTGCTATTTCTTCTGATATATATATTAACAGTATTGTGTCTCTAGCTGTATAACTGTTCCTGCTGCTATTTCTTCTGATATATATATTAACAGTATTGTGTCTCTAGCTGTATAACTGTTCCTGCTGCTATTTCTTCTGATATATATATTAACAGTATTGTGTCTCTAGCTGTATAACTGTTCCTGCTGCTATTTGTTCTGATATATATATTAACAGTATTGTGTCTCTAGCTGTATAACTGTTCCTGCTGCTATTTCTTCTGATATATATATTAACAGTATTGTGTCTCTAGCTGTATAACTGTTCCTGCTGCTATTTGTTCTGATATATATATTAACAGTATTGTGTCTCTAGCTGTATAACTCTTCCTGCTGCTATTTTTTCTGATATACACTTCCGTTCAAAAGTTTGGGGTTACTTAGAAATGTCCTTGTTTTTGAAAGAAAAGCTATTTTTGACCATTAAAATGAACATCAAATCGATCAGAAATACAGTGTGGACATTGTTAATGTTGTAAATGATTATTGTAGCTGGAAACGGCAGATTTTTTAATGGAAAATCTACATCGGAGTACAGAGTCCCATTATCAGCAACCATCACTCCTGTGTTCCAATAACATGCTGTGTTAACTAATCCAAGTGTATCATTTTAAAAAGGCTAATTGTTCCTTATAAAAACCCTTTTGCAATTATGTTAGCACATCTAAAAACTATGTTCCTGATTAAAGAAGCAATAAAAAGGCCTTCTTTAGACCAGATGAGTATCTGGAGCATCAGCATTTGTGGGTTCGATTAGAGGCTCAAAATGGCCAGAAACAAATATCTTTCTTCTGAAACTCGTCAGCCTATTCTTGTTCAGAGAAATGAAGGCTATTCTATGCGAGACATTGAAGAAATTGAAGATCTCGTACAATGCTGTGTACTACTCCCTTCACAGAACAGCGCAAATTGGCTCTAACCAGAATAGAAAGAGGAGTGGGAGGCCCCGGTGCACAACTGGGCAAGAGTACAGGTACATTAGAGTGTCTTGTTTGAGAAACACCCTCACAAGTCCTCAACTGGCAGCTTCATTAAATAATACCCACAAAACACCAGGCTCAACGTCAACAGTGAAGAGGTGACTGGGATGGTGGGCCTCGAGGCAGAGTTGCAAAGAAAAAGCAATATCTCAAACTGGCCATTAAAAAGAAAAGATTAAGATGGGAAAAAGAACACAGACACTGGACAGAGGAACTAGACACTAATGTACTTGACCTCTTACTCATCTGCTAACCCTGTGTATGTGACCAATAAAATCTGATTTGATTTATTTGTTCCTGGCACCAAACCTGTAAACATTCATGTTAAAACGTAACTTCAGATACTCACCTGGATACACTTCTGCGGGAAACTTGGCAAGAAGATAAACACACAAACACTAAATGTTTCAACAGAAGTCAAGGGGTACATCTACATGAGGTAAAGGAAAAACAAGGTCTGAAAAGTGGTTTCAAGAAATAAAAGTAAGGAACAAGTTGTTTTTATCACATTGAATATGAACGTTGTAGTAGATTGGAGTGTATTTGCGTGTAAAAAAAATAATGCAGTTCACTATTCATCCAAACAACTTGGCATAAGTCCTGCCACAGTGCTGCTGCTTGCAGCTGGGGTTAGGTTGGGTTAGAGATGGGGTTAGGGTTGGGTTAAAGATGGGGTTAGGTTGGGTTAGAGATGGGGTTAGGTTGGGTTAGAGATGGGGTTAGGTTGGGTTAGAGATGGGGTTAGGTTGGGTTAGAGATGGGGTTAGGTTGGGTTAGAGATGGGGTTAGGTTGGGTTAAAAATGGGGTTAGGTTGGGTTAGAGATGGGGTTAGGTTGGGTTAGAGATGGGGTTAGGTTGGGTTAGAGATGGGGTCAGGTTGGGTTAAAGATGGGGTTAGGTTGGGTTAAAGATGGGGTTAGGTTGGGTTAGAGATGGGGTTAGGTTGGGTTAGAGATGGGGTTAGGTTGGGTTAAAGATGGGGTTAGGTTGGGTTAGAGATGGGGTTAGGTTGGGTTAAAGATGGGGTTAGGTTGGGGTTAGGTTGGGTTAGAGATGGGGTTAGGGTTAAGGGTTAGAGATGGGGTTAGGTTGGGTTAAAGATGGGGTTAGGTTGGGTTAAAGATGGGGTTAGGTTGGGTTAAAGATGGGGTTAGGTTGGGTTAAAGATGGGGTTAGGTTGGGTTAGAGATGGGGTTAGGTTGGGTTAAAGATGGGGTTAGGTTGGGTTAGAGATGGGGTTAGGTTGGGTTAAAGATGGGGTTAGGTTGGGTTAGAGATGGGGTTAGGTTGGGTTAGAGATGGGGTTAGGTTGGGTTAAAGATGGGGTTAGGTTGGGTTAAAGATGGGGTTAGGTTGGGTTAGAGATGGGGTTAGGTTGGGTTAGAGATGGGGTTAGGTTGGGTTAGAGATGGGGGGGGTTAGGTTGGGTTAGAGATGGGGTTAGGTTGGGTTAGAGATGGGGTTAGGTTAGAGATAAAGGTTGGGTTAGAGATGGGGTTAGGTTTGGTTAAAGATGGGGTTAGGGTTGGGTTAGAGATAATGGGGTTAGGTTGGGTTAGAGATGGGGTTAGGTTGGGTTAGAGATGGGGGTTAGGTTGGGTTAGAGATGGGGTTAGGTTGGGTTAGAGATGGGGTTAGGTTGGGTTAGAGTTGGGGGTTAGGTTGGGTTAAAGATGGGGTTAGGTTGGGTTAGAGATTAGGGGTTAGGTTGGGTTAGAGATGGGGTTAGGTTGGGTTAGAGATGGGGTTAGGGTTGGGTTAGAGATGGGGTTAGGTTGGGTTAAAGATGGGGTTAGGTTGGGTTAGAGATGGGGTTAGGTTGGGTTAGAGATGGGGTTAGGTTGGGTTAGAGATGGGGTTAGGTTGGGTTAAAGATGGGTTAGGTTGGGTTAAAGATAGGTTGGGTTAGAGATGGGGTTAGGTTTGGTTAAAGATGGGGTTAGGTTGGGTTAAAGATGGGGTTAGGTTGGGTTAAGATGGGGTTAGGTTGGGTTAGAGATGGGGTTAGGTTGGGTTAAAGATGGGGTTAGGTTGGGTTAAAGATGGGGTTAGGTTGGGTTAAAGATGGGGTTAGGTTGGGTTAGAGATGGGGTTAGGTTGGGTTAAAGATGGGGTTAGGTTGGGTTAAAGATGGGGTTAGGTTGGGTTAGAGATGGGGTTAGGTTGGGTTAGGATGTTGGGGGTTAAAGATGGGGTTAGGTTGGGTTAAAGATGGAGTTAGGTTGGGTTAGAGATGGGGTTAGGTTGGGTTAAAGATGGGGTTAGGTTGGGTTAAAGATGGGGTTAGGTTGGTTTAGAGATGGGGTTAGGTTGGGTTAAAGATGGGGTTAGGTTGGGTTAGAGATGGGGTTAGGTTGGGTTAAAGATGGGGTTAGGTTGGGTTAAAGATGGGGTTAGGTTGGGTTAGAGATGGGGTTAGGGTTGGGTTAGAGATGGGGTTAGGTTGGGTTAAAGATGGGGTTAGGTTGGGTTAAAGATGGGGTTAGGTTGGGTTAAAGATGGGGTTAGGTTTGGTTAAAGATGGGGTTAGGTTGGGTTAAAGATGGGGTTAGGTTGGGTTAAAGATGGGGTTAGGTTGGGTTAGAGATGGGGTTAGGTTGGGTTAAAGATGGGGTTAGGTTGGGTTAGAGATGGGGTTAGGTTGGGTTAAAGATGGGGTTAGGTTGGGTTAGAGATGGGGTTAGGTTGGGTTAGAGATGGGGTTAGGTTGGGTTAAAGATGGGGTTAGGTTGGGTTAAAGATGGGGTTAGGTTGGGTTAGAGATGGGGTTAGGTTGGGTTAGAGATGGGGTTAGGTTGGGTTAAAGATGGGGTTAGGTTGGGTTAAAGATGGGGTTAGGTTGGGTTAGAGATGGGTTAGGTTGGGTTAAAGGTTGGGGGTTAGAGATGGGGTTAGGTTGGGTTAAAGATGGGGTTAGGTTGGGTTAGAGATGGGGTTAGGTTGGGTTAAAGAGATTGGGCTAAAGATGGGGTTAGGTTGGGTTAGAGATGGGGTTAGGTTGGGTTAGAGATGGGGTTAGGTTGGGTTAGAGATGGGGTTAGGGTTGGGTTAGAGATGGGTTTAGGTTGGGTTAGAGATGGGGTTAGATTTGGTTAAAGATGGGTTAGGTTGGGTTAAAGATGGGGTTAGGTTGGGTTAGAGATGGGGTTAGGTTGGGTTAGAGATGGGGTTAGGTTGGGTTAGAGATGGGGTTAGGTTTGGTTAAAGATGGGGTTAGGATGGGTTAGAGATGGGGTTAGGTTGGGTTAGAGATGGGGTTAGGTTGGGTTAGAGATGGGGTTAGGTTGGGTTAAAGATGGGGTTAGGTTGGGTTAAGATGGGGTTAGGTTGGGTTAGAGATGGGGTTAGGTTGGGTTAAAGATGGGGTTAGGTTGGGTTAAAGATGGGGTTAGGTTGGGTTAGAGATGGGGTTAGGTTAGGTTAAAGATGGGGTTAGGTTGGGTTAGAGATGGGGTTAGGTTGGGTTAGAGATGGGGTTAGGTTGGGTTAGAGATGGGGTTAGGATTGGGTTAGAGATGGGTTAGGTTGGGTTAAAGATGGGGTTAGGTTGGGTTAAAGATGGGGTTAGGTTGGGTTAGATGGGGTTAGGTTGGGTTAAAGATGGGGTTAGGTTGGGTTAGAGATGGGGTTAGGTTGGGTTAGAGATGGGGTTAGGTTGGGTTAAAGATGGGGTTAGGTTGGGTTAAAGATGGGGTTAGGTTGGGTTAGAGATGGGGTTAGGTTGGGTTAGAGATGGGGTTAGGTTGGGTTAGAGATGGGGTTAGGTTGGGTTAGAGATGGGGTTAGGTTGGGTTAAAGATAGAGAGATGGGGTTAGGTTGGGTTAGAGATGGGGTTAGGTTGGGTTAAAGATGGGGTTAGGTTGGGTTAAAGATGGGGTTAGGTTGGGTTAAAGATGGGGTTAGGTTGGGTTAGAGATGGGGTTAGGTTGGGTTAAAGATGGGGTTAGGTTTGAGCCAGATGTGGTTGGATCTGAGTCTAAGGGAAATATTTGAGTCTAAGTGTAACGGTTGTCTTCCTGGGAAGGAGAGGAGGACCAAAATGCAGCGTGGTTATTGTTAAGCGTCTTAAATAAAGACGAAAACCGTAAAATACAATATAGAAAACGTGGCAAAACCAAACAGTCCTAACTGGTGCAGAGAACACAGAGACAGGAAACAATCACCCACGAAATACCCAAAGAATATGGCTGCCTAAATATGGTTCCCAATCAGAGACAACGATAAACACCTGCCTCTGATTGAGAACCACTCTAGGCAACCATAGACTTACCTAGACAACTCACTAACACAACCCCATAAATCTAATAAACCCCTAGATAAGACAAAAACACAAAAATCACCCATGACACACCCTGGGCGGCTAATCAAAATATCACAGATAACTAAAGGACACAAGGATATATAGTTTGAGGATAACTAAGGCCAGGGCGTGACACTAAGGATATATAGTTTGAGGATATATAATAGAAAACACAGATAACTAAGGCCAGGACACTAAGGATATATAGTTTGAGGATATATAATAGAAAACACAGATAACTAAGGCCAGGGCGTGACACTAAGGATATATAGTTTGAGATATATTAGATAACTAAGGCCAGAAGGATATAGTTTGAGGATAATAATAGAAAACACAGATAACTAAGGCCAGGGTGTGACACTAAGGATATATAGTTTGAGGATATATAATAGAAAACACAGATATAATAGAAAACACAGATAACTAAGGCCAGGGCGTGACACTAAGGATATATAGTTTGAGGATATATAATAGAAAACACAGATAACTAAGGCCAGGGTGTGACACTAAGGATATATAGTTTGAGGATATATAATAGAAAACACAGATAACTAAGGCCAGGACACTAAGGATATCTAGTTTGAGGATATAGAATAGAAAACACAGATAACTAAGGCCAGGGGTGTGACACTAAGGATATATAGTTTGAGGATATATAGAAAAAGGATATCTAGTTTGAGGATATAGAATAGAAAACACAGATAACTAAGGCCAGGGTGTGACACTAAGGATATATAGTTTGAGGATATATAATAGAAAACACAGATAACTAAGGCCAGGACACTAAGGATGTGACACTAACTAAGGCCATTGTGACACTAAGGATATATAGTTTGAGGATATATAATAGAAAACACAGATAACTAAGGCCAGGGCACTATGGATATATAGTTTGAGGATGTATAATAGAAAACACAGATAACTAAGGCCAGGACACTAAGGATATATAGTTTGAGGATATAAAATAGAAAACACAGATAACTAAGGCCAGGACACTAAGGATATATAGTTTGAGGATATAGAATAGAAAACACAGATAACTAAGGCCAGGGCGTGACACTAAGGATATATAGTTTGAGGATATAGAATAGAAAACACAGATAACTAAGGCCAGGACACTAAGGATATATAGTTTGAGGATATATAATAGAAAACACAGATAACTAAGGCCAGGGTGTGACACTAAGGATATATAGTTTGAGGATAAATAATAGAAAACACAGATAACTAAGGCCAGGGCGTGACACTAAGTATATATAGTTTGAGGATATATAATAGAAAACACAGATAACTAAGGCCAGGACACTAAGGATATATAGTTTGAGGATATATAATAGAAAACACAGATAACTAAGGCCAGGGCGTGACACTAAGGATATATAGTTTGAGGATATAGAATAGAAAACACAGATAACTAAGGCCAGGACACTAAGGATATATAGTTTGAGGATATATAATAGAAAACACAGATAACTAAGGCCAGGGTGTGACACTAAGGATATATAGTTTGAGGATAAATAATAGAAAACACAGATAACTAAGGCCAGGGCGTGACACTAAGGATATATAGTTTGAGGATATAGAATAGAAAACACAGATAACTAAGGCCAGGACACTAAGGATATATAGTTTGAGGATATAGAATAGAAAACACAGATAACTAAGGCCAGGACACTAAGGATATATAGTTTGAGGATATAGAATAGAAAACACAGATAACTAAGGCCAGGACACTAAGGATATATAGTTTGAGGATATAGAATAGAAAACACAGATAACTAAGGCCAGGACACTAAGGATATATAGTTTGAGGATAAATAATAGAAAACACAGATAACTAAGGCCAGGGCGTGACACTAAGGATATATAGTTTGAGGATATAGAATAGAAAACACAGATAACTAAGGCCAGGACACTAAGGATATATAGTTTGAGGATATAGAATAGAAAACACAGATAACTAAGGCCAGGACACTAAGGATATATAGTTTGAGGATATAGAATAGAAAACACAGATAACTAAGGCCAGGACACTAAGGATATATAGTTTGAGGATATAGAATAGAAACACAGATAACTAAGGCCAGAACGTGACACTAAGGATATATAGTCTTTTGTTTGAATTGTATACGTGTCCGCTGTGCGGGGAAATGATAATACAAGCGGAACTACGTAGCTAATACTGTTGTAACGGGATACTTATTGTAGCAACACACCTTTGGAGGGAAGGCAATCGTGCGCTGTGTTAGCTAAGTTTTCATGTCATCGGGTGTAGTTCATAAAGGTTGAAGAGTGTATGTTAGGATGAAGTGTGAATTCATGCCAGGAATAATAAGTGTGAAGTTTGATTTCCTCCCTTCTGTAATAAGCTGCCAATGAGGTATTTGTTCCTTTATTCATGTGTTAATCTGAACCTGTTATAACGCCGGTTAAACTGTTATGTATGTAAGCACTTCAGAGTTATACCAAGCTAATAAGTCACTCGTAAGATAAGGTCGTAAGAGTGTGCTTAACTGTATTTTTAATTTACTTTATAGTTCTCACGGAAGGTGATAATTCTGACTAAAACTACAGAATAAAGCCGTCAGTTAAAATCAAGGAACGGTTGTGCTCGTGGTTACTGAAGGGAGCTACAAATAATTGCATGGCTGTTGAACAAAGCAACACACTAGAATGAGTGAAATGATTAACAGAGAAAGTGAGAATGTATTATTATTATATTGTTATTATCAATAGTTTCTCTACATGGAGAAGAGGTTAAACACATCAGTCACCACTACATGTTGATGTGATGCATTAAATCACCTGACTGTTTGGATGTGTCTGTTAGGAAATGTTTTAAAAGAGAATCATTTAACTTCAATAATTATTTGTCACTGTGTTAACCATAACCAACATGTTGGATCTCTGTTTAGGGGTCAGTGCTCTGAAATGAGTCTCTCTGGGGGAGAGAGAGGAGGGGGCCCTGCCTCTAAAATGAGTCTCTGGGGAGAAAGAGGTGGGGGTCCCTGTCTCTAAAAAATGAGTCTCTCTGGGGAGAAAGAGGTGGGGGTCCCTGTCTCTAAAATGAGTCTCTCTGGGGAGAAAGAGGAGGGGGTCCTGTCTCTAAAATGAGACTCTCTGGGGAGAAAGAGGAGGGGGGCCCTGCCTCTAAAATGAGTCTCTCTGGGGAGAAAGAGGAGGGGGCCCTGTCTCTAAATGAGTCTCTCTGGGGAGAAAGAGGAGGGGGTCCCTGTCTCTAAAATGAGTCTCTCTGGGGAGAAAGAGGAGGGGGCCCTGTCTCTAAAATTAGTCTCTCTGGGGAGAAAGAGGAGGGGTCCCTGTCTCTAAAATGAGTCTCTCTGGGGAGAAAGAGGAGGGGGCCCTGTCTCTAAAATGAGTCTCTGGGGAGAAAGAGGAGGGGTACCTGTCTCTAAAATGAGTCTCTCTGGGGAGAAAGAGGAGGGGGCCCTGTCTCTAAAATGAGTCTCTCTGGGGAGAAAGAGGTGGGGTCCCTGTCTCTAAAATGAGTCTCTCTGGGGAGAAAGAGGAGGGGGTCCTGTCTCTAAAATGAGACTCTCTGGGGAGAAAGAGGAGAGGGGCCCTGCCTCTAAAATGAGTCTCTCTGGGGGAGAAAGAGGAGGGGGCCCTGTCTCTAAAATGAGTCTCTCTGGGGAGAAAGAGGTGGGGGTCCCTGTCTCTAAAATGAGTCTCTCTGGGGAGAAAGAGGAGGGGGTCCTGTCTCTAAAATGAGACTCTCTGGGGAGAAAGAGGAGGGGGCCCTGCCTCTAAAATGAGTCTCTCTGGGGAGAAAGAGGAGGGGGCCTTGTCTCTAAAATGAGTCTCTGGGGAGAAAGAGGTGGGGGTCCCTGTCTCTAAAATGAGTCTCTCTGGGGAGAAAGAGGAGGGGGTCCTGTCTCTAAAATGAGTCTCTCTGGGGAGAAAGAGGAGGGGGCCCTGTCTCTAAAATGAGTCTCTCTGGGGAGAAAGAGGTGGGGGTCCCTGTCTCTAAAATGAGTCTCTCTGGGGAGAAAGAGGAGGGGGTCCTGTCTCTAAAATGAGTCTCTCTGGGGAGAAAGAGGAGGGGGTCCTGTCTCTAAAATGAGTCTCTCTGGGGAGAAAGAGGAGGGGGCCCTGTCTCTAAAATGAGTCTCTGGGGAACATGACACCAAAGCAAAGAGGTGAGATGACAAGTTTGTTTAAGAACGTATAAAGAGTTTATTTCTAAAACGTTATATTTCACATTCATCATTTTTCATCAGAAATTATTTCTTATGGGTACGTTCATGTATCTGTAAAATACTGTTGTTCTGAGAATTTAATTCATGGATTTGTGTATGAATCTTTGTTTTGCAAAATGCTATATAGCTGGAATGAAATGTATGCATCCTGTAAATTTGACTGTGATATGTGGTTGTTTCACCAGAACACACGCACGCGCACGCACCCCCCCACACACACACACACATACATACACACGCACACATACACACCCACACACGCATCATTTTGCCTCCTGTTATTTATTGCCTAGTATGTTGGCAGGCATAACCTTATTGTTTTTACTAGTTCTGATCGTTGTTACAAGCTGAATTCTGACAATATAAACCGTTTTATCAACACACTCTTAACTCCTGTTTAAACCAAAAAGGGTTCTATTTTGCTTAATATCCGGAACCACTGAAAGTTCTATATAGAATCCCTTTTATAGGGTTCTTTGATCAGAACTCTAGAGGTTCTTCACTGAACCAAAATGGTTCCATATAGAACCCTGCATGGTGCCATTTATGAATTATGGCTACTACTAAAGAGTAACATTTTTAGCTAAGAATATCATTTATAGTTTTTAGCTAAGAATATAATTGATAGTTTTAGCTAAGAATATAATTTATAGTTTTTAGCTAAGAATATAATTTATAGTTTTTAGCTAAGAATATAATTTATAGTTTTTAGCTAAGAATATAATTTATAGTTTTTAGCTAAGAATATAATTTATAGTTTTTAGCTAAGAATATAATTTATAGTTTTTAGCTAAGAATATAATTTATAGGAAAATAGGAATGGAGGAAAAGTCACAATATCAGTTTAAAATGATCTTTAGAAATAGTAGTGCTGGGGGATTTGGAAAGACATAGTCAGTCAATTAACAATATCAAATCAAATGTATTTATATAGCCCTTCTTACATCAGCTGATATCTCAAAGTGCTGTACAGAAACCCAGCCTAAAACCCCAAACAGCAAGCAATGCAGGTGTAGAAGCACAATGGCTAGGAAAACTCCCTAGAAAGGCCAAAACCTAGGAAGAAACCTAGAGAGGAACCGGGCTATGTGGGGTGGCCAGTCCTCTTCTGGCTGTGCCGGGTGGAGATTATAACAGAACATGGCCAAGATGTTCAAATGTTCATAAATGACCAGCATGGTCGAATAATAATAAGGCAGAACAGTTGAAACTGGAGCAGCAGCACAGTCAGGTGGACTGGGGACAGCAAGGAGTCATCATGTCAGGTAGTCCTGGGGCACGGTCCTAGGGCTCAGGTCCTCCGAGAGAGAGAAAGAAAGAAAGAGACAATTAGAGAGAGCATATGGGGGTGGCCAGTCCTCTTCTGGCTGTGCCGGGTGGAGATTATAACAATAGAATAATGCTCTTTTGAAAAATCTGTATCTTTAACTTAGTCTGTGGATACTATGAGACTAGAAAGGTTCAAATCCATGTAAGACTCACAAAACAGTTGAATAATATATGTCAGGTGGAAATGAAGAGGATGTTCTACAGAGACAGGTGGACTGGGCTGAGAGGAGCAGAGGGGTGCGATTCAAACAGCTCACGATGGGTAATAGTCATTACTGTAAACATTATAGATGTCATTACTGTAAACATTATAGATGTTATTACTGTAAACATTATAGATGTCATTACTGTAAACATTATAGATGTCATTACTGTAAACATTATAGATGTCATTACTGTAAACATTTTAGATGTCATTACTGTAAACATTATAGATGTCATTACTGTAAACATTATAGATGTTATTACTGTAAACATTATAGATGTCATTACTGTAAACATTATAGATGTCATTACTGTAAACATTATAGATGTCAGAGTACTATCTATCCACAATGTAATGGGGGGTAATAGTCATTACTGTAAACACTATAGATGTCAGAGTACTATCTATCCACAATGTAATAGGGGGTAATAGTCATTACTGTAAACACTATAGATGTCAGAGTACTATCTATCCACAATGTAATAGGGGGGTAATAGTCATTACTGTAAACATTATAGATATCATTACTGTAAACATTATAGATGTCATTACTGTAAACATTATAGATGTCATTACTGTAAACATTATAGATGTCAGAGTACTATCTATCCACAATGTAATGGGGGAGGGTAATAGTCATTACTGTAAACACTATAGATGTCAGAGTACTATCTATCCACAATGTAATAGGGGGTAATAGTCATTAATGTAAACACTATAGATGTCATTACTGTAAACACTATAAATGTCATTACTGTAAACATTATAGATGTCATTACTGTAAACATTATAGATGTATTTACTGTAAACATTATAGATGTCATTACTGTAAAAATTTTAGATGTCTTTACTGTAAACATTATAGATGTCTTTACTGTAAACACTATAGATGTCATTACTGTAAACATTACAGATGTCATTACTGTAAAAATTATAGATGTCATTACTGTAAACATTATAGATGTCATTACTGTAATCATTTTAGATGTCATTACTGTAAACATTTTAGATGTCATTACTGTAAACATTATAGATGTCTTTACTGTAAACACTATAGATGTCATTACTGTAAACATTACAGATGTCATTACTGTAAAAATTATAGATGTCATTACTGTGAACATTATAGATGTCATTACTGTAATCATTTTAGATGTCATTACTGTAAACATTTTAGATGTCATTACTGTAAACATTATAGATGTCTTTACTGTAAACACTATAGATGTCAGAGTACTATCTATCCAAATGTAATGTGGCAGCAGCGTAGCCTAGTGGTTAGAGCGTTGGACTAGTAACGTTGTAACGTTGCATGATCAAATCCCTGAGCTGACAAGGTACAAATCTGTCATTTTGCCCCTGAACAAGGCAGTTAACACACTGTTCCTAGGCCATCATTGAAAATAAGAATTTGTTATTAACTGACTTGCCTAGTTAATAAAACGTTTTTTATTTATTATATAAATAATGATTGTGTATTGAGGGGTAGAATTTATCTTCATTATATGCAAACACACTGTTGTCCAGGAGGCATCTCTTTGTTTGAATGATGGCCCACGTCAACTCTGGCTGACTTCTTTACAGTACAGTACAATACAATACAATACAGTACAATACAATACAATACAGTACAGTACAAAGCAATACAATACAGTACAGTACAGTACAATACAGTACAATACAATACAATACAATACAGTACAGTACAATACAGTACAATACAATACAATACAGTACAGTACAATACAGTACAATACAATGCAATACAATACAGTACAGTACAATACAGTACAGTACAGTACGATACAGTACAATACAATACAATACAGTACAATACAGTACAATACAGTACAATACAATACAGTACAGTACAATACAGTACAATACAGTACAATACAGTACAATACAATACAGTACAATACAGTACAATACAGTACAGTACAATACAGTACAATACAGTACAGTACAATACAGTACAATACAGTACAGTACAGTACAATACAGTACAATACAATACAGTACAGTACAATACAATACAGTACAGTACAATACAGTACAGTACAATACAGTACAGTACAATACAATACAGTACAATGGAGAATACAATACAATACAGTACAATACAATACAATACAATACAGTACAGTACAATACAGTACAGTACAATAAAATACAGTACAATAAAATACAGTACAGTACAGTACAGTACAATACAATACAATACAATACAATACAGTACAATACAGTACAGTACAGTACAATACAGTACAATACAGTACAGTACAATACAATACAGTACAGTACAATACAGTATAGTACAATACATTACAATTCAATACAGTACAGTACAGTACAGTACAGTACAGTACAATACAGTACAGTACAGTACAATACAGTACAGTACAGTACAGTACAATACAATACAATACAATACAGTACAGTACAATACAGTACAGTACAGTACAATACAATACAGTACAATACAGTACAATACAATAAAGTACAGTACAATACAGTAGAGTACAATACAGTACAGTACAATACAGTACAATGCAGTACAGTACAATACAGTACAATACAATACAGTACAGTACAGTACAACTGTGTTCATTAGTTACAGCAAACAACAACAATGTGTGTTCTGCTCCGTTCTCAACCCCCAAACAGCAGACCTCACACATACAGTTGAGACGACCACAGGTTCAACCTCAGTGCAGCTCCCCTGGATGGAGAGCATGTTGTGGGGTTAAGGGCCTTGCTCAAGGGCCCAACGAAAGGTGATTGTTTTGAGGATGTGAACACAGCAGCCCTCCAGTGGTCATATCAATTCTGCCCGTATTTTCCAGCTACTGGCCCGGGATTCAAACCGAACACTTTTCGGCCGCAGCTCCAACGCCTGCCAAAGCTCCATCTGATTTGCCTCTGGGCGAAAACCTGAGTTACTCTTCAGAAATAAGCATGAGTTAATCAGACAAAATGCTATGCAGACATGATTATTATGTAGAACAACAACTTACATGTAGTTGTCATAAACAGCAGCCACAAGAGAGAGTGTCTGATAGTTCTGGGTAACTGCCAGACTGAGCAGAACATAGATAGTGTGTTAAAAGTCATCTACTGATTAACTAGGCTATTGAACATTTCTTCAAGTGCAGTTGCAACAACCATCAAGCGCTATGATGAAACTGGCTCTCATGAGGACCGCTACAGGAAAGCAAGACCCAGAGTTACCTCTGCTGCAGAGGATCAGTAAATTAGAGTAACCAGCCTCAGATTGTAGCCCAAATAAATGCATGATAGAGTTCAAGTAACAGACGATCTCAACATCAACTGTTCAGAGGAGACAACATGAATCAGGCCTTCATGGTCAAATTGCTGCAAAGAAACCACTACTAATGGACACCAATAAGAAGAAGTGACTTGCTTGGGCCAAGAAACGCAAGCAATGGACATTAGGCCGGTGGAAATCTGTCCTTTGGTCTGATGAGGCCAAGTATTAGGTTTTGGTTCCAACCCGTTTTTCAACAGGACAATGACCCAACACACCTCCAGGCTGTGTAAGGGCTATTTGACCAAAAAGGAGGGTGATGGAGTGCTACATCAGATGACCTGGCCTCCACAAATCACCCGACCTCAACCAAATTGAGATGGTTTGGGATGGGTTGGATCACAGAGTAAAGGAAAAGCAGCCAAAAAGTGCTCAGCATATGTGGGAACTTGAGAGAATGCCAAGAGTGTGCAAAGCTGTCATCAAGTCAAAAGGGATCTCCATCCTTATGTAGTACTCTGGGGTTCTGATCTATAACATCAAGTGCTGCTTTTAGTTTTAGACTATTGGAAAAGCTTTCCAGGTGAAGCTGGTTGAGAGAATGCCAAGAATGTGCAAAGCTGTCATTAAGGCAAAGGGTGATTACTTTGAAGAATGTATTTTGATTTGTTTATGACTTTTTTGGTTACTACATGATTCCATATGTGTTATTTCATAGTTTTGATGTCTTCACTATTATTCTACAAAAATAGTAAAATAAACTGGAATGAGTAGATGTGTACAAACTATGGACTGATATATATATCTTCTCATTTTATTTGGTTTACTTTAGTCCTCACAGGTCTTAGCGTACAGAAGGAATGTATTATGTTGTAGATAATTTAGTCTGGATAAACCATGTGATTAGCAGGTTAGCAGAGATCTTCTGTGTGAGTGACGAGGGAGGGCTCGTGGTCCTTCTGTAGCTCAGTTGGTAGAGCATGGCACTTGTAACGCCAGGGTAGTGGGTTCAATTCCCGGGACCACCCATACGTAGAATGTATGCACACATGACTGTAAGTCGCTTTGATAAAAGCGTCCGCTAAATGGCATATATTATTTATTATTAAAAACATTTAAAGACTCACTTAGCTGTTGTACGAGTTGTCTGAGGCAGGCATTAGATTATCAGCATTTTCAACTGCATCATTAATAACGATGGTTTTGGCAAACAGCTCTGTTACGAATTCTTTGCGGGTGACTGTTATCAGCACCTCACAACCCTAAGCAGTCCACTCCACTCCTCTCCCCATCCCTCACAACTGGAGCCTGAGAGTCTATGACAGGCCTGGGCAATTCATTTCCATGGAGAGACACATTAGAATATATTTTTGCCATCACGGGCCAGAATCAAATTACAGGATTATACATCATGTTTATGACTGTGTTGACAGATATAGTTGAAGTTGGAGTCATTAAAACTAGTTTTTCAACCACTCCACAAATTTCTTGTTAACAAACTATAGTTTTGGCAAGTCGGTTAGGACATCTACTTTGTGCATGACACAAGTCATTTTTCCAACAATAGTTCACAGACAGATAATTTCACTTATAATTCACTGTATCACCATTCCAGTAGGTCAGAAGTTTACAAAGAAGAAGAAGAAGAAGTGACTGTACCTTTAAACAGCTTGGAACATTCCAGAAAATGATGTCATGGCTTTAGAAGCTTCTGATAGGCTAATTGACATCATTTAAATCAATTGGAGGTGAGTTAAATAATCTGTCTCTAAACAATTGTTGGAAAAATAAGTACTACTTATTTCTCTAAGAGTGAGGCAGATTTTTAGCATTTAGCAAAAAAATGTAATATTTGTCTCTGAAATGAAACAATCAAGTGATAGATTTTAAACAAACACATGTCTGTCATTGAACAACCCCATGCCATGGCAAGATAGTGAAAAACACACCAATCTCATTCATATTTTACTTTAACAAAAAGCAAATTTACCAACATTTCTGAAAATGGATATATAGCATTTAAAAAGTATTCAGACCCCTTGACGTTTTCCACATTTTGTTACATTACTGCCTTCTTCAAAAATTGATTAAATTGTTGTTTTTTCTCTCTCAACAATCAGCACACAATACCCCATAATGACAAAGCAAAAACAGTTGAAGAAATGTTTGCAAATTAATTTTTTTAAACCTGAAATATCATATTTACATAAGTATTCAGACCCTTTCCGAATGCACTGTATAGCGATTTGGAATGAAACTCTTCTGTTTCCCCATCTGAGCTCAGAGTAGATGAGAGACGTAATGTTTGTCTCTGTTGTGTTGAAGACCAATCCAGCAGGAGAGACCAGCCTCCCCTGTACCCAGCTGTCTGTCCATGAAGAGTGAGCGGTCTATGGAGGTACCTATAGTGTTCAGAGAGGAGACTTTTCTACTGAACAAAGGTAAGAAGAACTCATGGGTCATGGTCAGGGAGTTAAACAACACTGTCTCTAGTCATTTCTCCTCTCCCATTTTCCCATTTATGTTTGTTGTTTTCATAATCCATAGGCTAATCCTTTTTTCCATTTTCATTGTCCTGAAATAATATTAAACATTCCCTCCCTGTGTGTGTGTGTGCAATCCTTGGATGTTTGTCCACAGAACCGAACAGGAGACAACAGAGTCAGAGATTCTCAGTGATCAGTCTTCCCAGAGTCATCAAACAGACCTGGCCTCCATATTCAGTGTATGTGGTCCTGTTATGTACAATTGTTTTTGTTTACCTCCAGTAAAGTTGATCTGTCAATCATTAATTTGTGTGTTAATGAGAAAGCATTTATCTTGCTTAACTTATTTACTTAAGCTATTTCAGTTGCTTTAAGAAAATATTATCACATTTGTGAAGAACGAGCTGAAGACGTTCAAGAGGATTCTTAGTCCAGAACTCCCACAAGGCTTTGAGAGTCAGAAGCAGGAAGTGGTGGACGCTGAAGATGAGAAGCATGAGAGCAGTGCCAGAGAGGGGGCTCTGAAGATCACACTGCACGTCCTGAGGAAAATGAACCAGAAGGAGCTTGCTGACACACTGGAGAAAAGTAAGAGCTGTCTGCCTCATGTTGAATGCTGTTTTACAACAAACATTTAAAAGCTGTAGCTAAAGTACAGCTAAAATAGCCGTGTAACTCAATGACATTGTAGCAGCCTTAACAAAACACCTAGTGACCTCATCAAGTAGCAGCAGGGATGTGTTAATTATCTTTCTCTCCTGTCTAAATTAATCATTATTCATTAATTATTCCACCAATTAAACCAATAATAATATAATCAGTCAAACCAGTGTGCAATTCATTATGAAAACATTAACACATTTATACACGCAGGTAAGATAATAAATTATAATAATGTACAACTTTAGGCATTGAAACAGATGTAATATTGATATCCTGTGTTTCATTTCTAGATTCAGATGAGCTTGTTGTGATTTGCCAAAGTGAACTCAAATCTAATCTAAAGAAGAAGTTTCAATGTGTATTTGAGGGGATCGCTAAACAAGGAAACCCAACACTTCTCAATAAGATCTACACAGAGCTCTACATCACAGAGGGTGGAACAGGAGAGGTCAATAATGAACATGAGCTGAGACAGATTGAGACAACAACCAGGAAACAAGCAAGACCAGAGACTGCAATCAAATGTAACGACATCTTCACACCCTTAACTGGACAAGACAAACTTATCAGAACTGTGTTGACAAAGGGAGTCGCTGGCATTGGAAAAACAGTCTCTGTGCAGAAGTTCATTCTGGACTGGGCTGAAGGAAAAGCAAATCAGGACGTCCAATTTGTATTTTCATTCCCTTTTCGGGAGCTGAATTTGATGAAAGAGGACAAACACACTTTGATTGAACTTCTCAATCACTTCTCAATGGAAAACAAAGAATCAAGAATCTCCAACTACGACAAGTACAACGTTCTGTTCATCTTTGATGGTCTGGATGAGTGCCGACTGCCCCTAGACTTCCAGAACAACAAGATCTGTTGGGACGTCACAGAGTCAACCTCAGTGGATGTTCTGCTGACAAATCTCATCAAGGGAAACCTGCTTCCCTCTGCTCTCCTCTGGATAACTACCCGACCTGCAGCAGCCAATCAGATCCCTTCAGAGTGTGTTGACCAGGTGACAGAGGTACGAGGGTTCAATGACCCACAGAAGGAGGAGTACTTCAGGAAGAGATTCAGTGATGATGAGGACCTGGCCAGCAGAATCATCTCACACATAAAGACATCAAGGAGCCTCCACATCATGTGCCACATTCCAGTCTTCTGTTGGATTTCTGCAACAGTCCTTGAACACATGCTGAAACATAAGAGAGAAGAGATGCCCAAGACTCTGACTGAGATGTACACACACCTTGTGGTGTTTCATACCAAACAGAAGAATGAAAAGTATCTTGGGAAAGAAGAGACAGGTCCACACTGGAATAAAGAGAGAATTCTGTCACTGGGAAAACTGGCTTTTCAACAGCTTGTGAATGGCAATCTGATTTTCTATGAAGAAGACCTGAAGGAGGCTGGCATTGATGTCAATGAAGCCTCAGTGTACTCAGGATTGTGCACACAGATCTTTAAAGAGGAATGTGGGCTGTACCAGGACAAGGTGTACTGCTTCGTGCATCTGAGCATTCAGGAGTTTCTGGCTGCTGTATATGTGTTCCTCTCATTCATCAACAACAATGAAAATCTATTGGAGGATCCTCAGTCAACATCCAGCAATTGTTTTCTTTGCTGTTCAGAAACAAGACTGAAGTTACTTTCTACAAGAGTGCTGTGGATGAAGCTTTACAAAGTGAGACAGGAAACCTGGACCTTTTCCTCCGCTTCCTTCTGGGCCTCTCACTGGAGTCCAATCAGAAGCACTTACGAGGTCTACTGACAAAGACAAGAAGCAGCTCACAGAGCCATGAAAAAACAGTCAAGTATATCAAGAAGAAGATCAGGGAGAATCCCTCTCCAGAGAGGTGCATCAATCTGTTCCACTGTCTGAATGAACTGAATGACCATTCTCTAGTGGAGGAGATCCAAAGCTACCTGAGATCAGGAAGTCACTCAGAAGCCAAACGTTCACCTGCACAGTGGTCAGCTCTGGTCTTTGTGTTGCTGACTTCAGAAAAGGAGCTGGATGTGTTTGACCTGAAGAAATACTCCAGATCAGAGGAAGGTCTTCTGAGGCTGCTGCCAGTGGTCAAAGCCTCCAGAGATGCTCTGTGAGTACATAACATGACATTTAAATACTAATAAGCATAATTAAATACTCAGATTATAGGAAAAATATGTACTATAATATGTATATATAATATAATACTATATTAAAATACATACTGAATCAATGCGTTGATGTTCACATTAGTATAACAATGTGACCATACAATTCTAGGAGACGGAAGGTGAATCTATATGTTTGAGAGAATAAACCAAAGGCATATGCCGCTGTCCTTCTACAATCCTGGTGTTAAATGAACAGTGTGTTTGTGAAATCATGATGATCTCTTTATCAGGCTGTCAGGCTGTGGAGTCACGGACAAAGGCTGTGCTTCTCTGGTCTCAGCTCTGAAGTCAAACCCCACACCTGAGAGAGCTGGACCTGAGTAACAATGACCTGAAGGATTCAGGAGTGAAGCTGCTCTCTGATGGACTGGGAATCCCCACTGTAAACTGGAGACTCTGAGGTCAGTATTCCTGTAGTTGGACAACAAGTGATAACTGTTCACCAGATCCACCTATGTTTATGAGGCACACATAGTCCTCACCATATGTGTTTGGACAGTGAAGCTTACTGTTATAAATGTAGTGCCATGCTGCAGCATTGTTTATTTGAGATGGACTGTTTCATATTTGTTTTACAGTTTAGAAATGAAAGCACTTTATGTATCTAGTTCTCCCATTTGAAGAAGTTGTAATTGTTTGGAGAAATTCACTTATATTGTAATAAAGTAGTCAAAAGTTTAGTATGTGTTCCCATATTCCTTACCTTCAGTGATTACATCAAGCTTATGACTCTACAAACTTGATGAATGCATTTGCAGTTTGTCTTGGTTGTGTTTTGGATTGTGTTTGTCCTAATAGAAACTGAATGTGAATGTCATTTTTGGAGTGACTTCACTTGTATTGTAAGTAAGAATAGATTATGTTTCTGAACACTTTTACATTCATGTGGATGCTACCATGATTAAGAATAATCATGAATGAAATCATGAATAATGATGATTGAGAAAGTTACAGAGGTTCAAAGATCACCCCCAATCCCGCCTCTGTTATTGGTCATTGTTGTCAGGATTTGGCCAGGGTTGTTCCGGTTTTTGGTCACTAGATGCCCCCATTGTGCTTTTGACCTTTTGTTTTCCCTTGATCCCCATTATTATTTGCACCTGTGCCTCGTTTCCCCTGATTGTATTTAAACCCTTTGTTTTCCTCAGTCCTTTGCTCTGTGTTTGTATGTTAGCACCCAGCCCTAGTACTCTGTGTTCTCTTGTTGATCCCGGTGGAATTCTGTTTTTTGTTCTTATTTATTTTTGAGTATCTTTTGAGGCTTTTTATGCTTTACCTTCCACCTTGTGGATTTACCTTTTGTCTTGGAGGATTACCTTTGTTCTTGTGGAATTCCTTTTGAGGTTGTGGAGTTACATGTTTTCCTGAAGGACTTCACTTTTACTTCATTAAATACACCGTCTCAAGTACTGCTGTGTCTGCCTCATCTTCTGGGTTCTGCTGACTATTCGGGGCTCAGTTGGTTAAGTGACTGTTTCTCACTCCGGAGACCCGGGTTCGTAACTGGGTCCTGACAATTGTGAGAGGTTAGCATGTTGTAGCTTTTGTAACTTAATTTTTTTTTTTAAGTTCTCTTAATCGGGGCATCATCATTATTAGTATTGTTTATAAACATGTTCACGTTATTTTTTTACTCCAGTCATCATCCACCATTCAGTTACTATTGGGAAAAATATAACCCAAAACACAACCAAAACAAACTGCAAATGCAACCAATGAGTTTGGGATGAAATACTAAACTTTTTACTACTTTAATATACTATAAGTGAACTGGTCAGAATACCTATGACTTCTTCAAATTGGGGAATAGATAAATAAAATACTTTAATTTTGAAATGTGATTGAGACGTGTGAAAATACTCTCAAATTAAAGGTGACATTATATACTGTCACCTCAAAATGCTGGAGTATAGAGCCAAAATGTGAGTTTCACTGTCAAAATAGATATGGTGTGGACTGTGTACACAATACAAACTAATTCTGATTAGTATCTCACTTTCTGTATTTTGACTGATACTGCTTTGTAAACTGGTCTGGTCTGTCTACTCGCATATTTGTGTTTTATATTTATCTCTACAAGCAGTACTTTGTTTTGAATTCTAATCAAATATACTGCCACTTTTTTTTTCACCACCAAAGAATAGCAGTGTGATTTAAATATGATTTTACTGTGTACAGGCTGTCAGGCTGTGGACTCACAGAGGAAGGCTGTGGTTCTCTGGTCTCAGCTCTGAAGTCAAACCCCTCACACCTGAGAGAGATGGATCTGAGTAACAATGACCTGAAGGATTCAGGAGTGAAGCTCCTCTCTGCTGGACTGGGGAATCCCCACTGTAAACTGGAGACTCTGAGGTCAGAATTCCTGTATTTGGTCAACAAGTGATATCTGTTCATCTTATCAAATATTTGTACTTGTAAATGTTTCTATCTACAAGCAAAACTCGATCATTTGGCATTGTTAATAATGATACGTCCATTTCTGAATAGATATAGCTTGTTTCAGGACACTGATGTGCACTACAAAATCAAAAGTATATGGACACCTGCTCGCGAACATCTCATTGCAAAATCATGGTCATTAATATAGAGTTCATCTCCCCTTTGCTGATGTAAACTCCACTCTTCTGGGAAGGCTTTCAACTAGATGTTGGAACATTGCTGCGGGGACTTGCTTCCATTCAGCCACAAGAGCGTTAGTGAGGTCAGGCAATGATGTTGGCTGTTTAGGTCTGGCTCGCAGTCGGCGTTCCAATTCATCCCAAAGGTGTTCGATGGGGTTGAGGTCAGAGCTCTGTGCAGCCAGTCAAGTTCTTCCTCACCGATCTCGACAAACAATTTCTGTATGGACCTCGCTTTGTGCATGGGGGCCTTGTCATCCTGAAACAGGAAAGGGCTTTCCCAAACTGTTGCCCCAAAGTTGGAAGCACAGAATTGTCTAGAATGTCAATTTATGGTGTAGCGTTAAGATTTCCTTCACTTGAACTAAGGGACTTACGGTAGTACCCAGATCTCGTTGGCTGGCCCTCGCTTCATACTCGTCGCCAAACCCACTGGCTCCATGTCATCTACAAGACCCTGCTAGGTAAAGTCCCCCTTATCTCAGCTCGCTGGTCACCATAGCATCTCCCACCTGTAGCACACACTCCAGCAGGTATATATCTCTAGTCACCCCAAAACCAATTCTTTCTTTGGCCGCCTCTCCTTCCAGTTCTCTGCTGCCAATGACTGGAACGAACTACAAAAATCTCTGAAACTGGAAACACTTATCTCCCTCACTAGCTTTAAGCACCAACTGTCAGAGCAGCTCACAGATTACTGCACCTGTACATAGCCCACCTATAATTTAGCCCAAACAACTACCTCTTTCCCTACTGTATTTATTTGATTTATTTAGCTCCTTTGCACCCCATTATTTTTATTTCTACTTTGCACATTTTCCCACTGCAAAACTACCATTCCAGTGTTTTACTTGCTATATTGTATTTACTTTGCCACCATGGCCTTTTTTGCCTTTACCTCCCTTCTCACCTCATTTGCTCACATCGTATATAGACTTGTTTATACTGTATTATTGACTGTATGTTTGTTTTACTCCATGTGTAACTCTGTGTTGTTATGTGTCGAACTGCTTTGCTTTATCTTGGACAGGTCGCAATTGTAAATGAGAACTTGTTCTCAACTTGCCTACCTGGTTAAATAAAGGTGAAATAAAAATAAAAAATGTATGAAGCTCCCGACGAACAGTTGTTGTTCTGACGTTGTTTCCAGAGGCAGTTTGGAACTTCATAGTGATTGATGCAAGGTGATTGTTACGGACTTCAGCACTCAGCGGTCCCATTCTGGGAGCTTGTGTGGCTACTTTGCGGCTGAGCTGTTGTTGCGCCTAGATGTTTAAACTTCACAATAACAGCACTTACAGTTGACCGGGGCAGCTCTAGAAGGGCAGACATTTTACGAACTGACTTGTTGGAAAGGTGGCATCTTATTACGATGTGACGTTGAATGTCACTGAGCTCTTCTGTAAGGCCATTCTATTGCCAATGTTTTGTCTATGGAGATTGCATGGCTATGTGCTTGATTTTAGAAACGAGTGTGGCTGAAACAGCTGAATCCACTAATTTGAATGGGTGTTGTCGTGGCATTTTTCAGCTTTACCAAATGAGAGTTACAAACTACACACCAGTCAGAGTTACACTTAAACTACATATTTTTATTAAGAGCTTTGCAATAGCCCTTTTTGACTTTCAATGATGAGCTATCTCTAATCAACTATTGAAAAAAGTGAATACAGAAAAGTACCAAGATCCTTTATAGCCAAGATACACCCTTCTCAACTTACATGATGAACCACAGATCTTAGGAACAGTTCACAAAGGTTAAGATTTGTATGAAAGATATCAATAAAACATAGCAGACAGTTACTGCTGTGTCAACAGTTCTCATTGTAAAGACCAGTGTCTGGCCCCCTCCTACTCCAAACTGGAACCTGTCTCACCCTGGTACGGTATAGCACAAAAACATTACCTTTACTATCTGGAATGCTCTTTAGGCTTTATTACCCAAAGACATTGTAAATCTCCCCTGTCAGTGCTATCTCATAGAGGCCCATCCTCAGTGGAACACACACACACAATAGTTAACAGAATACTGTATTCTGTCGAATAAAACAGCCATTCTAATGCAATACAAAGATTATAATATAATCTTACAAGCACTATAACATAATCTTGCAATTTTCCATGACAGTGTCCTCAAACCTTTGTATATCTAGTGTATCTGAACATTTTGAAAAAATATACTGCCACTTTTTTCACAGACAAAGAATAGCAGAGTTATTTTTAAATATTTTTACTCTTTGCAGGCTGTCAGGCTGTCTAGTCACAGAGGAAGGCTGTGGTTCTCTGGTCTCAGCTCTGAAGTCAAACCCCTCACACCTGAGAGAGCTGGACCTGAGTAACAATGACCTGAAGGATTCAGGAGTGAAGCTGCTCTCTGATGGACTGGGAATCCCCACTGTAAACTGGAGACTCTGAGGTCAGTATTCCTGTAGTTGGACAATAATAACTGTTCACCAGATCCACCTATGTTTATGAGGCACACATAGTCCTCACCATATGTGTTTGGACAGTGAAGCTTACTGTTATAAATGTGGTGCCATGCTGCAGCATTGTTTATTTGAGATGGACTGTTTCATATTAGGGGATAGAACAGAATGTCACCTTTATTATACATATCTGTTTTACGGTTTAGGAATGATGGCACTTTCCGTATGTTATTCTAACATTTGAAAAAGTCTTAATTATTTTGACAAATATTAATTCAGTTAATTTATTTGGTCCAATATTATTTTCTTGCAGTGATTACATCAAGCTTGTTGAATGCATGTGCAGTCTGTTTTGGTTGTTTTGGGTTGTTTTTCCCAATAGTAACTGAATGGTAAATAATGTCCTGTGTCGTTTTGGAGACAATTCACTTGTATTAATCGTAAGAATAGAATATGTTTCTGAACACTTCTATGTTATTGTGGATGCTACCATAATAATGTAGGAGTCGTGAATAATGATGAATGAGAAAGTTACAGAGCCACAAAGATCATACCCCCCTCCTTTCTCACTCATTATTATTCATGATTCTTTCATGATTTTTCTTAATCATGGCATCATCAGAATTCATTTAGTGGTGTTTAGAAACATGTTATCTACCCACGTAGACAGAAAATTAATCCAGTCATTCAGTTACTATTGGGCAAAACAACCCAAAACACGACCAAAATAAACTGCAAATACAACCATTGAGTTTGACTCACAAGCTTGATGTAGTCATTGCGTGCAAGGAAAATGGGACCAAATACTCAACTTTACACATGTTATACACTATAAGTGAATTGGTCAGAATACATATGACTTCTTCAAATGGGGCGACTAGATACATAAAGCTCTTTCATTTGTAAATGTTGAAGCAGATATGTAGCAGATATGTATGAAAATAACCTCAAATAAAACATGACATTATACACTGTCACCTCATATGAAACATTTGATCTCAAATATAAAATGCTGGAGTACAGAGACAAATTTAAAATGTTAGCTTCACTGTCAAAATAGATATTTCTGTCTTTTGACTGATACTGCTTTTTAGACTGTTCTGGTCAGTCTACTAAAATATTTGCACGATGCATTTTCTCTCTACAAGCAATATTTTGATAATTTGTCATTTCCAATAATGATACATTTATGAGTAGATATGGCAGGTTTCAGGACACTGATATATCTGAATATGTAGAAAAATATACTGCCACTATTTTCACCGCTAAAAATAGCAGTGTGATTTTAAAATGATTTGACTCTTTGCAGGCTGTCTAGTTACAGAGGAAGGCTGTGCTTCTCTGGTCTCTGGTCTCTGGTCTCTGGTCTCAGCTCTGAGGTCATTGACTGTTTGTTTTGGTTGTTTTTCAGAAATACCGAAAATATTATAAATGAATAGTAAAGAATGTATTATGTGTTTTTTTGTCGCTTTTATTGAAAATGAAAGTAGAATATGGTTCTGAACACTTCAATACTAACCTCTCATCATTACAATAACAGGGGAGGTTGTCAAAATAATTTGTGCCTCTGTAATTGTTTCATTCATTATCATTCACAATTAATTCTTGATCATAATCATGGTAGCATCCACATGCATCTAGAAGTGTTCAGAAACATCTTCAATTCTTATTGACAATATATGTGAAGTGACTCCACCATTTAGTTTCTACTGGGAAAAACATCATCCAAAAGAAACAGCAAAATCATCAAGTTTTTAGTCACAAACTTGATGTAATCATTGCATTCTAGGAATATGGGACCAAATACAAAATGTTTTATTACTTTTATACACATGAGAATTTGTCCCGATACTTTTTGTCCCCTAAGGTGGGGTGTTACCCAATTTGTAAGTCGCTCTGGATAAGAGCGTCTGCTAAATGACTTAAATGTAAATGTAAATGTGTTGTAATTTCTAAACGGTTCCCCGATATGAATGACACACAGACACAGTGGAGCAAAGATATGTTTACACATGATGACACCTTGACCTCTCCCCTCTCTGCGGCCCATGCAACTTAGTCTTGACATAGAACAGATAACTGCCAATGGCCACCACTCTATAGTACAACAAAATACATTCTTATGAGAAATAACTCATAAGCATATCATGAAAATAAAACATCTTACCTATGTTACCAACCAATTCTGATTATTCCCAACAGTACAGAGACAAAATAAGAAATAATGCTTCACTGTCCCAATAATTATGGAGGGATGTATCTGAAAATGTAGCAAAAATATACTGCCACTATTTTCACCACCAAAGAATAGCAGTGTGGTTTAAATATGATTTGACTCTTTGCAGGCTGTCATGGTGTCTAGTCACAGAGGAAGCCTGTGCTTCTCTCGTCTCAGCTCTGAAGTCAAACCCCTCACACCTGAGAGAGCTGGACCTGAGCTACAATCACCCAGGAGACTCAGGAGTCAGACTGCTCTCTGCTAGACTGGAGGATCCACACTACAGACTGGAGAAACTCAAGTATGTAGATGGTTTATGTCAATGTTCATATCAGACACGTTTACGTTATCAGGCTAGTTAAGACAAATATTCTTACCACCACTTGGACAAAGGTGTGTGTGTGTGTGTGTGTGTGTGTGTGTGTGTGTGTGTGTGTGTGTGTGTGTGTGTGTGTGTGTGTGTGTGTGTGTGTGTGTGTGTGGGGTGTGTGTGTGTGTGGGTGTGTGGGTGTGTGTGGTGTGTGTTCACGTGTATCACTCAATGACTGTCTGTTCTTCGGCTCACCCCTACAGTGTGGAACATGGTGGAGAGTACACAATGAAGACTGAGCTTAGAAAATGTGAGTATTGACTGAATATGACTAAGAATAAGTCGTAATTGAAGTTAAATCAAAGACTACCATTATTAAGTCAAAGACCACCATCATTACTTACTTGATCATATTAAAAAAAAAAACAGTGCATTCAGAAAGTATTCAGACCCCTTCACTTTTTCCACATTTTGTTACGTTACAGCCTTATTCTAAAATGGATTATTTTTCAATCTCAATAATCTACACACAATACCCCATAATGACATCACAATACCCCATAATGACATCACAATACCCCATAATGACATCACAATACCCCATAATGACAAAGCGGAAAACAGGTTCTTCTAAAGTTTTGCAAATGTATTACAAATTAAAAAAAAACAGCTACATTATTTACATAAGTATTCAGAACCTTTAATAAGAGACTTGTCTGTAGAGCGCCGAGACAGGATTGTGTTGAGGCACAGATCTGGAGAAGGGTACCAAACATTTCTGCAGCATTGAAGGTCCCCATGAACACAGAAGCTTTTTCATTATTCTTAAATAGAAGAAGTTTGGAACCACCAAGACTCTTCCTAGAGCTGGCCGACCTGCCAAACTGAGCAAACAGAGTAGAAGGGTCAGGGAGATGACCAAGAACCCGATTGTCACTATGACAGAGCTCCAGAGTTAATCTTTGGAGATGGGAGAACCTTCCAGGAGGACAACCAGCACTCCACCAATCAGGCCTTTATGGTAACGTGGCCAGACGGAAGCAACTCCTCAGTAAAAGACACATGACAGCCCCTTGGAGTTTTCCAAAAGGCACCTAAAGGACTCTCAGACCATGATGAAACCAAGATTGAACTCCTTGGCCTGAATGCAAAGCATCACGTATGGAGGAAACTTGGTACCATCCCTAAGGACACAGCTAAGACAACGCAGGAGTGGCTTCAGGACAAGTCTCTGAATGTCCTTGAGTGGCCCAGCCAGAGCCCGGCTTTAACCCGATTGAGCATTACTGGGGAGACCTGAAAATAGCTGTGCAGCAACACTCTCCATCCAACCTGACAGAGCTTGAGAGGATCTGAAGAGAAGAATGGGAGAAACTCCCCAAATACACGTGTGCCAAGCTTGTAGCGTCATACCCAAGAAGACTCAAGGCTGTAATCGCTGCCAAAGGTGCTTCAACAAAGTACTGAGTAGAGGGCCTGAATTTTTTTTTTTTTTTTTTTACATTTACAACATTTTCTTAAAACCAGTTTTCACTTTGTCAGTATGGGTCATTGCGTGCAAATTGATGAGGGTAAAAATAAAAGGATTTCATCCATTTTACAATATGGCTGTAACGTAACAAGTCAAGGGGACTGAATACTTTCCGAATGCACAGTAAGCTGTAGTTCTACAGAAGCAGAAATCAGGGACACCAAAGTTTAGAAAGAGTTGCTTTGACACTTTGTGTGTGTGTTTGTGTGGGCCTACACACATCCAAACAAGTGGGTGATTTAGTTCAATCACATGAATATTGTTACGAGAAAAGCCCAAATGTCCCTCAAATAGAAGGGGAGATAACAACAACCAAAATAAAATAAGTTTTAGGAGGGGTTCTGAAAGAAACTCCCGGGGTGTCCACTGACAACAACTGGGACCTAAAAGGCACCCACCATGAACACTACATTTTCCCAAGAAGAGGCAAACAAAATAAAAACCCACACCAAACTTAGACAGGAAGCAAACTAGAAAGGTAAAACTAAATCCGACAAAGGGATGTTTTTCTAGATATATAGATATATAAGTATAGATAGATAGATATATATAGATACATACACACATATATATATATATATATATATATATATATATATATATATATATATATATATATATATATATATATATATATACACACTTATTTATTTATATATATTTATAATTTATAAGTACAATGAAACACTGATGTCCAGCTTTCTTCAGGCAACTTTTCTCCGGGAAGAAGAAAGGCGGAGGTGTGTTTCATTATTAACTACTCATGGTGTGATTGTGGTAAAGTACAGGAACTCAAGTCCTTTTGTTTACCCAACCTAGAATACTTCACAATCTTATGCCGACCGCATTACCTACCTAGAGAATATTCTTCCGTTATCGTCACAGCTGCGTTTATTCTCCCTGCCGATACCACATCAGATTTCAAAAGGCTTTACGGCGAAAAGCAAACCATGCGATTATCTGAGGACAGCACTCAGCACACAAACGCATAACAAATCATTTTCAACCAGGGAGTTGTGACACAAAGTCAGAAATAGCGATCTAATATTTGCCTTACCTTTGAAAATGTTATTCTGTTGGCACTTCAAGGTCCCAGTTACATTACAAATGGTCCTTTTGTTCAATAAAGTCCTTCTTTATATCCATAAAAACTGGAGCGCTGGAGCGCTTCAGTCAATAATCCACTCTGTTTCTCCTTCAAAATGCATACAAATGAATCCCAAACGTTACCAATAAACTTATCAAAACAAGTCAATCAACATTTATAATCAAACCTTAGGTACCCTAATACGCAAATAAACGATTAAATTTAAGACGGAGAAACAGTCCACTATCAGGACTCTCCTGTGAGGATCCAAAGATCAGCTTCACAATGGATCAACTTCTACCAGACCCTTTCACCCGCAGAGGGGAGGAAGGATTGATGTGAGAGGTTTTGACAGCTCACACCCAGTCATAAAATTTAAGCAGGAAAGAATTTTCTGACTCTAGTATTGGGATGGAATGTCCTTTGTCTCCAGAAGAGTTTTGCTGCCCAAAAACTCTAGTGTCCAAAAAAGTGACCACTGGAACAATATTCCGAACATCAGAATGTGGGGAATGATGAGAGATGGTTTATGAAAACGAATGTCTATTTTTTTGATGTCATTATAAATGGTTTAAAATGGTGTAATGAAAATACTGTAACTTGGAAAGGATAACCCATTTAGCTGTCAATTTTTAATCCAATATGTTGTAAAAACTGTGTGATTTTAGTTTTCTAATAGGATAAATGTTTTGAGAAAACCTTGCACGGTAACTAGCCACGCCCAAGAGAGGTTAGAAGAGCGTGTCAGTATGATGGAACCGCCCATTTCGACAGAGTGTTTAAAAGGACTGACAAAGAATGAACATATCAGACCAGTAAAGCGTGGAGCATTAGCTAAATGTGGAAAATGGTCGAAAGATTGAACCTAAACAAGAGGTGAAAAAATAAACTCACCTTCCTTTAGACCAGAGATGAAGAGCTGCAGCTCTTGTCCATCGTAGTCCGAATCCTGAATAGCAACACGAGGAGGACGACGCCAGAAGTTCACCTCAGACAATCACTGGTACAGCTGATTAGCTGTCTTGAATCAGATATCGAGAAAAGAAAATCTAAGTGAGACTATCCTACTATGCTCATCACCAATGGGAACTGTCGATATGGCTGGTTATCTTTCAGAGTGAACAACATTAGAAGACGGAAAGAAGTGACCCTTTTGGACAATCAGAGCCACACAGTTGGAAGGCCAACAACTTTCTGAGAAGGCTTGGTTCCGCCTGAGATAAACAGCAAACGGCATTCAACACATAAATACATTCATTATTTCTTGTCTCAAATGGGCGATGGTTCGTGTGCAAGGTATATGATTTAATGTGAGGACTGTCCTAGAATGTATCCACGATAAGTGTTCTTTTTCCTCTATCTCCCCGTCTCCATCTATTTTGTAACAAGCCATCGTATCTTGTCACTTTTGTCTCATGTAAATGTATTCTGTGTAATTATTTATTGGTTAGTAAATAAATAATGAAACCAATTTGTGTAGTACTGAATAATCAGCAAAGCTGGGGTTCTTGCAGACCCAAGAAGGTTACAACTGTTCAGAATAATAATTGATTTGAGGTAATGATTAATAAGTGACTGTTATTGATATAGAACTTATATCTTTTAGAGTTTAATTCAGGAGATTGTAACTTGTTAAACAACTTCGTCTGTGGTGCCCCAAATCCTAATGATTTAACTTTTGCTAAACATCATCTAAATACTCCTGCAACCCGCCTCACCCAATGTGGCGTGGATCTGCTTTTTTTTTTCCTAAAGTATTTATATTTACTTCGGTTCTGGAATCCCTCAACTGAAGCTAGCCAGCTAACTACCAGATATTAGTCAGCAAACCATTGCCAGCGGTCATCAGCTAACCTTCAGCTCGAAAGCTCTCGCCAGTTCGAACAATGTGACTCTAACTAGAGCATAACGGACCTGTTATTTTCATCCCCGGATTCCTACCGCAAACATAACATTTTTATCTGATCTTCACAACTAGCTAACCGCAATCCCGGATGACTACTCCTGGCTAGCGTTTCCATCCCAGAGCAAAGCACCAATTTAGCTTGAAGCTAGCCCGGCCAGGGGCTCCTGTGCTACCACCGAAGCATACTCCTGGGCTACAATATTGGCCTGCTAGCTACCTAGAGCTACTTGGAACCCTACTAATTCCACGACTGGTCTATCGACGTCAGCGCACGAAGAGGCAAAAACAGACTTACCCCCCATCGCGACGTCCCCCAAAGGCTAACTTTCTATCCCCTGCTATCTGCTTGCTTGCTAACCCGGTCTGCTAACTGCTAAACTGCCGGGCCCTGGTCTGCTAACTGCTAGCTTGCCTGCCCGGTCTGCTAACTGCTAGCTCTTGCTAACTGCTTGCTTGCTAACCCGGTCTGCTAACTGCTAGCTTACCCTGGTCTACTAACTGCTAGCCCATGCTAACTGCTTGCTTGCTAACCCAGCATGCTAACTGCTAGCCTGCCCTGGTCGACTAGCTGCTAGCTTGTTTAGCTCCGGCCTACTAACTGTTAGCTTGTTAGCCTGCTAACTGTCTGAATCGGACGTAGCGAAAGGTTGCTTCCCCAGCCCAACCACTCACTAGACCCATATGTTCACTTGGCTACGCATTTGGGGCGGCAGGGTAGCCTAGTGGTTAGAGCATTGGACTAGTAGCGAAAGGTTGCAAGTTCAAATCCCCGAGCTGACAAGGTACAAAATCTGTCGTTCTGCCCCTGAACAGGCAGTTAACCCACTGTTCCTAGGCCGTCATTGAAAATAAGAATTTGTTCTTAACTGACTTGCCTAGTAAAATAAAGGTTAAAAAAATAATAAAAATGCCTCTCTCTAATATCAATATGCCTTGACCATTACTGTCCTGGTTAGTGATTACTGTCTTATTTCACTGTAGAGCCTCTAGCCCTGCTCAATACGCCTTAACCAACCATGTTGTTCCTCCTACATATGTGATGACATCACCTGGTTTAAACATCTCTAGAGACTATATCTCTCTCTTCATTACTCAATGCCTAGGTTTACCTCCAATGTACTCACATCCTACCTTACCTTTGTCTGTACACTATGCCTTGAATCTATGTTATCGTTCCCAGAAACGTGCTCCTTTTACTCTCTGTTCTGAACATGCTAGATGTCCAGTTCGTATAGTCTTTAGCCGTACCCTTATCCTACTTCTCCTCTGTTCTTCTGGTGATGTGGAGGTTAATCCAGGTCCTGCAGTGCCTAGCTCACCTCCCACCCCAGGTGCTCTCATTTGTTGACTTCTGTAAACGTAAAAGCCTTGGTTTCATGCATGTTAACATTAGAAGCCTACTCCCAAGTTTGCTTTTACTCACTGCTTTAGCACACTCTGCCAACCCAGATGTCTTAGCCGTGTCTGAATCCTGGCTTAGGAAAACCACCAAAAACCCTGAAGTCTCCATAGCGAACTATAACATTTTCAGCCAAGATAGAACTGCCAAAGGGGGCGTGTTGCAATCTACTGCAAAGATAGCCTGCAGAGTTCTGTATTATTATCTAAGTCTGTCCCCAAACAATTTGAGCTTCTACTTCTAAAAATGCACCTTTCCAGAAACAAGTTTCTCACGGTTGTCGCTTGCTATAGACCACCCTCTGCCCCCCAGCTGTGCCCTCGATACTATATGTGAACTGATTGCCCCCCCATCTATCTTCTGAGCTCGTGCTACTAGGTGACCTAAACTGGGACACACCGGCCATCCTTCAAACTAAGCTTGATGCCCTCAATCTCACACAAATGATCAATGAACCTACCAGGTACAACCCCAAATCAGTAAACACGGGCACCCTCATATATGTCATTCTAACTATTTCGCCCTCCAAATACACCTCTGCTGTTTTCAATCAAGATCTCAGCGATCACTGCCTCATTGCTTGCATCCGTAATGGGTCTGCGACCAAACGACCACCCCTCATCACTGTCAAACGCTCCCTGAAACACTTCTGCGAGCAGGCCTTTCTAATCGACCTTGCTGGGGTATCCTGGAATGACATTGACCTCATCCCGTCAGTAGATGATGCCTATTCTTTAAAAGTGCCTTCCTCACCATCTTAAATAAGCCCCTCTCAAAAATGTAGAACTAGGAATAGATATAGTCCTTGGTTCACTCCAGACCTGTCTGCCCTTGACCAGCACAAAAACATCCTGTGCGTTCTGCATGAGAGACTTGAGAGACTAGTCAAGGACCATATCACCTCCACCCTACCTGACACCCTAGACCCACCCAATTTGCTTACCGCCCAAATAGGTCCACAGACGATGCAATCTCAACCACACTGCACACTGCCCTAACCCACCTGGACAAAAGGAATACCTATGTGAGAATGCTGTTCATCGACTACAGCTCGGCATTCAACACCATAGTACCCTCCAAGCTCATCATCAAGCTCGAGACCGTGGTCCTCGACCCCGCCCTGTGCAACTGGGTACTGGACTTCCTGACGGGCCGCCCCCAGGTGGTGAGGGTAGGCAACAACATCTCCTCCCGCTGATCCTCAACACGGGGGGCCCCACAAGGGTGCATTCTGAGCCCTCTCCTGTACTCCCTGTTCACCACGACTGCGTGGCCACGCACGCTCCAACTCAATCATCAAGTTTATGCGGACGACACAACAGTGGTAGGCTTGATTACCAACAACGACGAGACGGCCTACAGGGAGGAGGTGAGGGCCCTCGGAGTGTGGTGTCAGGAAAATAACCTCACACTCAACGTCAACAAAACTAAGGAGATGATTGTGGACTTCAGGAAACAGCAGAGGGAACTCCCCTATCCACATCGATGGAACAGTAGTGGAGAGGGTAGCTAGTTTTAAGTTCCTCGGCATACACATCACAGACAAACTGAATTGGTCCACTCACACTGACAGCGTCGTGAAGAAGGCGCAGCAGCGCCTATTCAACCTCTGGAGGCTGAAGAAATTCGGCTTGTCACCAAAAGCACTCACAAACTTCTACAGATGCACAATCGAGAGCATCCTGGCGGGCTGTATCACCGCCTGGTATGGCAACTGCTCCGCCTCAACCGTAAGGCTCTCCAGAGGGTAGTGAGGACTGCACAACGCATCACCGGGGGCAAACTACCTGCCCTCCAGGACACCTACACCACCCGTTGTTACAGGAAGGCCATAAAGATCATCAAGGACATCAACCACCCGAACCACTGCCTGTTCACCCCGCTATCATCCAGAAGGCGAGGTCAGTACAGGTGCATCAAGGCTGGGACCGAGAGACTGAAAACAGCTTCTATCTCAAGGCCATCAGACTGTTAAACAGCCACCACTAACTTTGAGTGGCTGCTGCCAACACACTGTCATTGACACTGACCAACTCCAGCCATTTTAATAATGGGAATTGATGGGAAATGATGTAAATATATCACTAGCCACTTTAAACAATGCTACCTTATATAATGTTACTTACCCTACATTATTCATCTCATATGCATATGTATATACTGTACTCTACATCATCGACTGCATCCTTATGTAATACATGTATCACTAGCCACTTTAACTATGCCACTTTGTTTACTTTGTCTACACACTCATCTCATATGTATATACTGTACTCGATACCATCTACTGTATGCTGCTCTGTACCATCACTCATTCATATATCCTTATGTACATATTCCTTATCCCCTTACACTGTGTATAAGACAGTAGTTTTGGAATTGTTAGTTAGATTACTTGTTGGTTATCACTGCATTGTCGGAACTAGAAGCACAAGCATTTACGCTACACTCGCATTTAACATCTGCTAACCATGTGTATGTGACAAATAAAATTTGATTTGATTTGCATTCGTATCGAATAGCCCCGTGATATGTAACTTTTCAGGGAAGTTAGGAACAAATATACACAGGCAAGCTAAAGCTAAGGCAAGCTTTTTCAAACAGAAATTTGCATCCTGTAGTACTAACTCAAAAAGTTCTGGGACACTGTAAAGTCCATGGAGAATAAGAGCACCTCCTCCCAGCTGCCCACTGCTCTGAGGCTAGGAAAAATTGTCACCACCGATAAATCCGCTATAATTGAGAATTTCAATAAGCATTTCTCTACGGCTGGCCATGCTTTCCACATCGCTACCCCTATCCCGGTCAACTGCCCGGCACCCCTCCACAGCAACCCGCCCCCACCATTTCTCCTTTACCCAAATCCAGATAGCCGATGTTCTGAAAGAGCTGCAAAATCTGGACCCCTACAAATCAGCCGGGCTAGACAATCTGGACCCTCTCTTTCTAAAATTATCTGCCGAAATTGTTGCAACCGCTATTACTAGCCTGTTCAACCTCTCTTTCGTATCATCTGATATTCCCAAAGATTGGAAAGCTGCCGAGGTCATACCCCCTCTTCAAAGGGGACCCAAACTGCTACAGACCTATATCTATCCTACCCTGTCTTTCTAAGGTCTTCAAAGCCAAGTTAACAAACAGATTACTGACCATTTCGAATCTCACCATACCTTCTCAGCTATGCAATCTGGTTTCAGAGCTGGTCATGGGTGCACCTCAGCCACGCTCAAGGTTCTAAACGATATCATAACCGCCATCGATAAGAGACATTACTGTGCAGCCATATTCATCGACCTGGTCAAGGCTTTCACAACATTCTTATTGGCAGACTCGACAGCCTTGGTTTCTCAAATGATTGCCTCGCCTGGTTTACCAACTATTTCTCTGATAGAGTTCAGTGTGTCAAATCGGAGGGCCTGTTGTCTGGACCTCTGACAGTCTCTATGGGTGTGCCACAGGGTTCAATTCTCGGGCAGACTCTCTTTTTCTGTATACGTCAATGATGTTGCTCTTGCTGCTGGTGATTCTCTGATCCACCTCTACGCAGACGACACCATTCTGTATACTTCTGGCCCCTCCTTGGACACTGTGTTAACTAACCTCCAGACGAGCTTCAATGCCATACAACTCTTCTTCTGTGGCCTCCAACTGCTCTTAAGCGCAAGTAAAACTAAATGCATGCTTTTCAATCGATCGCTGCCCGCACCTGCTCGCCCGTCCAGCATCTGTACTCTGGACGGCTCTGACTTAGAATACGTGGACAACTACAAATACCTGGGTGTCTGGTTAGACTGTAAACTCTCCTTCCAGAGTCACATTAAGCATCTCTAATCCAAAATTAAATCTAGAATCGGCTTCCTATATCGCAACAAAGCATCCTTCACTCATGCTGCCAAACATACCCTCGTAAAACTGACCATCCTACCGATCCTCGACTTCAGTGATGTCATCTATAAAATAGCCTCCAACACTCTACTCAACAAACTGGATACAGTCTATCACAGTGCCATCTGTTTTGTCACCAAAGCCCCATACACTACCCACCATTTGCGACCTGTGCGCTCTAGTTGGTTGGCCCTCGCTTCATACTCGTTGCCCAACCCACTGGCTACAGGTTATCTACAAGTCTCTGCTAGGTGAAGCCCCGCCTTATCTCAGCTCACTGGTCACCATAGCAGCACTCACTCGTAGCACGTGCTCCAGCAGGTATATCTCACTGGTCACCCCAAAGCCAATTCGTCCTTTGGGTCGTCTTTGCTTCCAGTTCTCTGCTGCCCATGACTGGAACGAATTGCAAAAATCTCTGAAGCTGGAGACTCGCATCTCCCTCACTAGCTTTAAGCACCAGCTGTCAGAGCATTTTACTGATCACTGCACCTGTACTTAGCCCATCTGTAAACAGCCCATCTATCTACGTACCTCATCCCCATACTGTTATTTATTTTGCTCCTTTGCACCCCAGTATCTCTACCTGCACATTCATCTTCTGCCGATCTACCAGTTCATCTTCAGTGTTTAATTGCTATATTGTAATTACTTCGCCACCATGGCCTATTTATTTCATTAACTTACCTAATTTGCACTCACTGTATATAGACTTTTTGTTTTCTTTTGTTCTACTGTATTATTGACTATGTTTTGTTTATTCCATGTGTAACTCTGCATTGTTGTATGTGTCGAATTGCTATGCTTTATCTTGGCCAGGTCACAGTTGTAAATGAGAACCTGTTCTCAACTAGCCTACCTGGTTAAATAAAGGTGAAATAAAAAATAAAAACATGTCAAAAAAAAACTTGTTGATGCACCCGTCCCGTGGGATCATTTACGTCAACATCTGCTGGATTGCAGCGAGCCAAATTCAAATTAAATTACAAAAAATATTTAATTTTCATGAAATCACAAGTGCAATATAGCAAAACACAGCTTAGCTTGTTGTTAATCCACCTGGAGTGTCAGATTTCAATAAAGCTTTTCGGCGAAAGCATAACAAGCGTATTATGTAAGAACATCTCTCTCAGTAGACAAAATATTACAAACAGCTAGCAGCCAAGTAGATTGGTCACGAAAGTCAGAAAAGCCATAAATTAAATCGCTTGATCTTTGGATATTTGCAATCATGAGACTCCCAGTTACATAATAAATGTTCCTTTTGTTCCATAAAGATAATTTTTATATCCAAAATACCTCCATTTGTTTGGCGCATTATGTTCAGAAATCTACAGGCGCGAGCGGTCACGACATCACAGACAAAATTCCAAATAGTACCCATAATGTCCACAAAAACATGTCAAACGTTTTTAGAATCAATCCTCAGGTTGTTTTTTCAATATATAATCGATAATATATCAACCGGGACTTTAGCTTCATCAATAGGAGATAGAGAGACACAATGACTGCTCCAAACTGTTGCGCAAGCAAAATTCTTGTGACACCCAGCTATACACTGACACGATGTGATCTTCCTCGCTCATTTTCTAAATAAAAGCCTGAAGCTATGTCTAAAGACTGTTCACAACACGGGGAAGCCATAGGGAAAGGAATCTGGTTGATATCCCTTTAAATGGAGGGAAGGTATGCAATGGAACATGGAGCTTTCAAAATAGAGGCCACTTCCTGGTTGAATTTTCCTCAGGTATCTGTAAATGCTGTCACGGCCGTGTGACTGTTGCTGAGAATCGTTAGTAACAGTTGATAACACAACAAATACATGTAGGCTAATTCAATCTGTATGATTCAAAAGTGCAGCCCAAGCCTTAAAAGTTTGAACCCGACTCATGGCGCTGTACTTGGCTATGTCATCACACAGTTCCATGGTTAGAGCAGCAAAAGACCAGGGTACAGCCGACTTTTGTACACTATTCTCCCTGTTATAATTCTATGTACATTAACCTTCCAGCATTACCATGGGTTGAATGTTGCAATTTTCAGAATGAATCAAACCACTGTTTTCATTCCTTCTCCAACCCTAAATAATGAATTTTCTAATCTACGAATTGGTGCTGAAACAGAGATGAAAATGCATATATTTAGGATGGCTTTTTTCATTGATCCCTTATATTCTGAACACCTTCTCTCCATATATTCTATTGTATCTGTTGACTAAATTCTAACTGAAAGGTACACTGTATTTAAAGTGATGGCTTAAGATAAATGCACTAAAAACCCCACTGAATGAAAACTCCACGGGAAAATCTGTTGGCCAGCAAGTGGGAGGGTTTTCATCTGTTGAATGAAATGCATTCAGAGTGCGCAAGGTAGCCACACCTGCAGAGTTTTACACGACTGAATAAGATAAGTCTAAATACCAAATACTGAGAAGTGCTTAGGAAAGGCATACATTCCTAAGTCGAGAACATGCCCTAAATGAATCAGTGAAAAGTGAGTTAACGCTCTAATGTTAATGATGATGATTCCTAATATTGTGTCTGGTTTCATCCATCAGATGCCTGTGATCTCAAACTGGACCCAAACACAGCATACAGATACCTCTCTCTGTCTGAGGAGAACAGAAAGGTGACATGTAGGAGATTGATGAAGCAGCCGTATCCTGATCACCCAGAGAGATTTATGGACCGTGGAAATGTGCTGTGTACAGAGGGTCTGACTGGGCGCTGTTACTGGGAGGTAGAGTGGAGTGGAAAAGATAGTTACATAGGAGTGACTTATAAAGGAATCAGCAGGACAGGAAAGCTAAGAGACTGTAGGCTTGGATACAATGACAAGTCCTGGAGTCTGTTCTGCCCTGAAAACAAGGCCTGGCACAATGATGTTCACACTCTCATAGACGTCCCCCTCCAGCTCCCACAGACTAGGAGTGTATCTGGACTGGCCAGCCGGCACTCTGTCCTTCTACAGAGTCTCCTCTGACACACTGACCCACATGCACACATTCTACACCACATTCACTGAGCCCCTCTATCCAGGGTTTTATGTTTGGTATGAGGGCACTTCGGTGTCCCTGTGTCAGGTGGTCCCTTTGTCAAACACAACATGATGTTTCACTCTAATCCTGGTCCTGTTCAGTCAGACACACTGGAGCAATAATGTAGAATATCTCTCTAGTGTGTAAACATATGATTTTAAATATTCATGAATACACACCATTGAAGTTGACAGACATTGTCAACTGGGGTCATTCATTAATTGTAAAAACTGGTTTCCTTTCGAAATCATTGATCTTGTTGTTATTGGGATTCTTGGTGTTTGTAAATATTGTTGTCAAAAATATTTGTCTTGGCACAACAATCTTGTTTCTGTATAAACTCAATTCCACTGAATGAAATGTACATGTGTCAGATGTGACTAATAAAGTTAATCAACCAGATGAAAGAAGAGAGGTGGAAATGTTTTAATACTGATCACAATATGACAGTACAGTAATAGATGAAAAGAAGAGAGGTGGAAATGTTTTAATACTGATCACAATATGACAGTACAGTAATAGATGAAAGAAGAGAGGTGGAAATGTTTTAATACTGATCACAATATGACAGTACAGTAATAGATGGAAGAAGAGAGGTGGAAATGTTTTAATACAGATCACAATATGACAGTACAGTAATAGATGGAAGAAGAGAGGTGGAAATGTTTTAATACTGATCAGAATATGACAGTACAGTAATAGATGGAAGAAGAGAGGTGGAAATGTTTTAATACTGATCACAATATGACAGTACAGTAATAGATGGAAGAAGAGAGGTGGAAATGTTTTAATACTGATCACAATATGACAGTACAGTAATAGATGAAAGAAGAGAGGTGGAAATGTTTTAATACTGATCACAATATGACAGTACAGTAATAGATGAAAGAAGAGAGGTGGAAATGTTTTAATACTGATCACAATATGACAGTACAGTAATAGATGGAATAAGAGAGGTGGAAATGTTTTAATACTGATCACAATATGACAGTACAGTAATAGATGAAAGAAGAGAGGTGGAAATGTTTTAATACAGATCACAATATGACAGTACAGTAATAGATGGAATAAGAGAGGTGTAAATGTTTTAATACTGATCACAATATGACAGTACAGTAATAGATGAAAGAAGAGAGGTGGAAATGTTTTAATACTGATCACAATATGACAGTACAGTAATAGATGGAAGAAGAGAGGTGGAAATGTTTTAATACTGATCAGAATATGACAGTACAGTAATAGATGGAAGAAGAGAGGTGGAAATGTTTTAATACTGATCACAATATGACAGTACAGTAATAGATGGAAGAAGAGAGGTGGAAATGTTTTAATACTGATCACAATATGACAGTACAGTAATAGATGAAAGAAGAGAGGTGGAAATGTTTTAATACTGATCACAATATGACAGTACAGTAATAGATGGAATAAGAGAGGTGTAAATGTTTTAATACTGATCACAATATGACAGTACAGTAATAGATGAAAGAAGAGAGGTGGAAATGTTTTAATACTGATCACAATATGACAGTACAGTAATAGATGAAAGAAGAGAGGTGGAAATGTTTTAATACTGATCACAATATGACAGTACAGTAATAGATGGAAGAAGAGAGGTGGAAATGTTTTAATACAGATCACAATATGACAGTACAGTAATAGATGGAAGAAGAGAGGTGGAAATGTTTTAATACTGATCAGAATATGACAGTACAGTAATAGATGGAAGAAGAGAGGTGGAAATGTTTTAATACTGATCACAATATGACAGTACAGTAATAGATGGAAGAAGAGAGGCGGAAATGTTTTAATACTGATCACAATATGACAGTACAGTAATAGATGAAAGAAGAGAGGTGGAAATGTTTTAATACTGATCACAATATGACAGTACAGTAATAGATGAAAGAAGAGAGGTGGAAATGTTTTAATACAGATCACAATATGACAGTACAGTAATAGATGGAATAAGAGAGGTGTAAATGTTTTAATACTGATCACAATATGACAGTACAGTAATAGATGAAAGAAGAGAGGTGGAAATGTTTTAATACTGATCACAATATGACAGTACAGTAATAGATGGAAGAAGAGAGGTGGAAATGTTTTAATACTGATCAGAATATGACAGTACAGTAATAGATGGAAGAAGAGAGGTGGAAATGTTTTAATACTGATCACAATATGACAGTACAGTAATAGATGGAAGAAGAGAGGTGGAAATGTTTTAATACTGATCACAATATGACAGTACAGTAATAGATGAAAGAAGAGAGGTGGAAATGTTTTAATACTGATCACAATATGACAGTACAGTAATAGATGGAATAAGAGAGGTGTAAATGTTTTAATACTGATCACAATATGACAGTACAGTAATAGATGAAAGAAGAGAGGTGGAAATGTTTTAATACTGATCACAATATGACAGTACAGTAATAGATGAAAGAAGAGAGGTGGAAATGTTTTAATACTGATCACAATATGACAGTACAGTAATAGATGGAAGAAGAGAGGTGGAAATGTTTTAATACAGATCACAATATGACAGTACAGTAATAGATGGAAGAAGAGAGGTGGAAATGTTTTAATACTGATCAGAATATGACAGTACAGTAATAGATGGAAGAAGAGAGGTGGAAATGTTTTAATACTGATCACAATATGACAGTACAGTAATAGATGGAAGAAGAGAGGTGGAAATGTTTTAATACTGATCACAATATGACAGTACAGTAATAGATGAAAGAAGAGAGGTGGAAATGTTTTAATACTGATCACAATATGACAGTACAGTAATAGATGAAAGAAGAGAGGTGGAAATGTTTTAATACTGATCACAATATGACAGTACAGTAATAGATGGAAGAAGAGAGGTGTAAATGTTTTAATATTGATAAGAATATGACAGTACAGTAATAGATGGAATAAGAGAGGTGGAAATGTTTTAATACTGATCACAATATGACAGTACAGTAATAGATGGAAGAAGAGAGGTGGAAATGTTTTAATACTGATCAGAATATGACAGTACAGTAATAGATGGAAGAAGAGAGGTGGAAATGTTTTAATACTGATCACAATATGACAGTACAGTAATAGATGGAAGAAGAGAGGTGGAAATGTTTTAATACTGATCAGAATATGACAGTACAGTAATAGATGGAAGAAGAGAGGTGGAAATGTTTTAATACTGATCACAATATGACAGTACAGTAATAGATGGAAGAAGAGAGTTTGAAATGTTTTAATACTGATCAGAATATGACAGTACAGTAATAGATGGAAGAAGAGAGGTGTACATGTTTCAATACTGATCAGAATATGACAGTACAGTAAATGGGGTACAGTAATAGGGGTTGTGTTCAGTACATAGAAATGGGACTCATTCAGTTGAAGAGGAAGCTGTTATGAAAACACACACACAGACCATAACCATGTAAAATGTCAACTTCAATGGGGTTGAAGCTGTATTGAAGTGGTGTGTTTTTAGTGAATCTCCTTTATCATCTCTGGCACAACACGGGAATCTCCTTTATCATCTCTGGCACAACACCCTCTGTGAGGTCAGAAACATTCAGGGGAAATGGAAAGAGATCCTGTGATGTGATTTCCATATTTTGTATAGGGATTCCTTTTAAGCCTGCTAGGTTACTGGTTGTCTACAATGACGACTCCTGCTTAAGCTCACACCCTTGTGATGTTGCAGCAAGCAGCTTCAGGAAGTGATACTGTGTATTCAGTATTCACATTATAATATGCACTATTCTGTCATTATAATATCCACTATTCTGTCATTATAATATGCACTATTCTGTCATTATAATATCCACTATTCTGTCATTATAATATCCACTATTCAGTCATTATAATATCCACTATTCTGTCATTATAATATCCACTATTCTGACATTATAATATCCACTATTCAGTCATTATAATATCCATTATTCTGTCATTATAATATCCAATATTATGTCATTACTCTATCCACTATTCTGTCATTATAATATGCACTATTCTGTCATTATAATATCCACTATTCTGTCATTATAATATGCACTATTCTGTCATTATAATATCCAATATTCTGTCATTACTCTATCCACTATTCTGTCATTACAATATGCACTATTCTGTCATTATAATATCCACTATTCTGTCATTATAATATCCACTTTTCTGTCATTATAATATCCACTATATTATAATATCCACTATTCTGTCATTATAATATCCATTATTCTGTCATTATAATATCCACTATTCTGTCATTATAATATCCACTATTCTGTCATTATAATATCCACTATACTGTCATTATAATATCCACTATTCTGTCATTATAATATCCACTATTCTGTCATTATAATATCCACTGTACTGTCATTATAATATCCACTATTCTGTCATTATAATATCCACTATTCTGTCATTATAATATCCACTATTCTGTCATTATAATATGCACTATTCTGTCATTATAATATCCAATATTCTGTCATTACTCTATCCACTATTCTGTCATTACAATATGCACTATTCTGTCATTATAATATCCACTATTCTGTCATTATAATATCCACTTTTCTGTCATTATAATATCCACTATTCTGTCATTATAATATCCATTATTCTGTCATTATAATATCCACTATTCTGTCATTATAATATCCACTATTCTGTCATTATAATATCCAATATTCTGTCATTATAATATCCACTATACTGTCATTATAATATCCACTATTCTGTCATTATAATATCCACTCTTCTGTCATTATAATATCCACTATTCTGTCATTATAATATCCAATATTCTGTCATTATAATATGCACTATTCTGTCATTATAATATTCACTATTCTGTCATTATAATATCCACTATTCTGTCATTATAATATCCACTATTCTGTCATTATAATATCCACTATACTGTCATTATAATATCCACTATTCTGTCATTATAATATCCACTATTCTGTCATTATAATATCCACTGTACTGTCATTATAATATCCACTATTCTGTCATTATAATATCCACTATTCTGTCATTATAATATCCACTATTCTGTCATTATAATATCCAATATTCTGTCATTGTAATATCCACTATACTGTCATTATAATATCCACTATTCTGTCATTATAATATCCACTATTCTGTCATTATAATATCCACTATTCTGTCATTATAATATCCACTATTCTGTCATTATAATATCCACTATTCTGTCATTATAATATCCACTATTCTGTCATTATAATATCCACTATTCTGTCATTATAATATCCACTATTCTGACATTATAACATCCACTATTCTGTCATTATAATATCCACTACATTATAATATCCACTATTCTGTCATTATAATATCCACTATTCTGACATTATAACATCCACTATTCTGTCATTATAATATTCACTACATTATAATATCCACTATTCTGTCATTATAATATCCACTATTCTGTCATTATAATATCCACTATTCTGTCATTATAATATCCACTACATTATAATATCCACTATTCTGTCATTATAATATCCACTATTCTGTCATTATAATATCCACTATTCTATCATTATAATATCCAATATTCTGTCATTATAATATCCACTATTCTGTCATTATAATATCCACTATTCTGTCATTATAATATCCAATATTCTGTCATTATAATATCCAATATTCTGTCATTATAATATCCACTATTCTGTCATTATAATATCCAATATTCTGTCATTATAATATCCAATATTCTGTCATTATAATATCCACTATTCTGTCATTATAATATCCATATTCTGTCATTATAATATCCAATATTCTGTCATTATAATATCCACTATTCTGTCATTATAATATCCAATATTCTGTCATTATAATATCCACTATTCTGTCATTATAATATCCAATATTCTGTCATTATAATATCCAATATTCTGTCATTATAATATCCACTATTCTGTCATTATAATATCCAATATTCTGTCATTATAATATCCAATATTCTGTCATTATAATATCCACTATTCTGTCATTATAATATCCACTATTCTGTCATTATAATATCCAATATTCTGTCATTATAATATTCACTACATTATAATATCCACTATTCTGTCATTATAATATCCACTATTCTGTCATTATAATATCCACTATTCTGTCATTATAATATCCACTACATTATAATATCCACTATTCTGTCATTATAATATCCACTATTCTGTCATTATAATATCCACTATTCTGTCATTATAATATCCACTATTCTGACATTATAACATCCACTATTCTGTCATTATAATATCCACTACATTATAATATCCACTATTCTGTCATTATAATATCCACTATTCTGACATTATAACATCCACTATTCTGTCATTATAATATTCACTACATTATAATATCCACTATTCTGTCATTATAATATCCACTATTCTGTCATTATAATATCCACTATTCTGTCATTATAATATCCACTATTCTGTCATTATAATATCCACTATTCTGTCATTATAATATCCACTATTCTGTCATTATAATATCCACTATTCTGTCATTATAATATCCACTATTCTGTCATTATAATATCCACTATTCTGTCATTATAATATCCACTATTCTGGCATCATAATATCCACTATTCTGTCATTATAATATCCACTATTCTGTCATTATAATATCTATTCTGTCATTATAATATCCACTATTCTGTCATTATAATATCCACTATTCTGTCATTATAATATCCACTATTCTGTCATTATAATATCCACTATTCTGTCATTATAATATCCACTGTCATTATAATATCTATTCTGTCATTATAATATCCACTATTCTGTCATTATAAAATCCACTATTCTGTCATTATAATATCCACTATTCTGTCATTATAATATCCACTATTCTGTCATTATAATATCCACTATTCTGTCATTATAATATCCACTATTCTGTCATTATAATATCCACTTTTCTGTCATTATAATATCCACTATTCTGTCATTATAAAGCCATTATTCTGTCATTATAATATCCACTATTCTGTCATTATAATATCCACTATTCTGTCATCACCTCCAGAAGCTAACCAGCTAGCTACAAGCTATTTAGCTACCAGCTAGCTAGCTACAAGCTATTTAGCTACCAGCTAGCTAGCTACAAGCTACTTAGTCATTGTTAGTTCTCTTAACCTGGATAACACCCGCCAGCCCCCTGCCCCTGGACTCTGATCACTTGGCTACATAGCTGATGCACACTGGACTGTCCATTAATCACGGTACTCGATTCTGCTTGTTTGTTTTATCTGTCGGCCCCGTTGCCTAGTCAATGCCATTTTACCTGCTGTTGTTATGCTAGCCGATTAGCTGTTGTCTCACCCACTGTTTTAGCTAGCTTTCCCAATTCAACACCTGTGATTCCTGTATGCCTCGCTGTATGTCTCTCCCAAATATCAATATGCCTTGTATACTGTTGCTCAGGTTAGTTATCATTGTTTTAGTTTACAATGGAGCCCCTAGTCCCACTCCTCATACCCCTGATACCTCCTTTGTCCCTCCTCCAACATATGCGGTGACCTCACCCATTACAACCAGCATGTCCAGAGATAAAACCTCTCTCATCATCACCCAGTGCCTGGGCTTACCTCCGCCATACCCGCACCCCACCATACCCCTGTCTGCGCATTATGCCCTGAATATATTCTACCATGCCCAGAAACCTGCTCCTCTAATTCTCTGTCCCCAACGCTCTAGGCGACCAGTTTTGATAGCCCTTAGCCGCACCCTCATACTACTCCTTCTCTGTTCCGCATGTGGAGGTAAACCCAGGCCCTGCATGTCCCCAGGCACCCTCATTTGTTGACTTCTGTGATCGAAAAGCCTTGGTTTCATGCATGTCAACATCAGAAGCCTCCTCCCTAAGTTTGTTTTACTCACTGCTTTAGCACACTCTGCTAACCCAGATGTCCTTGCCGTGTCTGAATCCTGGCTCAGGAAGGCCACCAAAAATTCAGAGATTTACATACCCAACTATAACATCTTCCGTCAAGATAGAACTGCTAAAGGGGGAGGAGTTGCAGTCTACTGCAGAGATAGCCTGCAAAGTAATGTCATACTTTCCAGGTCCATACCCAAACAGTTCGAACTACTAATTCTGAAAATCACTCTCTCCAGAAATAAGTCTCTCACTGTTGCCGCCTGCTACCGACCCCCCTCAGCTCCCAGCTGTGCCCTGGACACCATTTGTGAATTGATTGCCCCCCATCTAGCTTCAGAGTTTGTTCTGCTAGGTGACCTAAACTGGGATATGCTTAACACCCCGGCAGTCCTACAATCTAAGCTAGATGCCCTCAATCTCACTCAAATCATCAAGGAACCCACCAGGTACAACCCAAACTCTGTAAGCAAGGGCACCCTCATAGACGTCATCCTGACCAACTGGCCCTCCAAATACACTTCCGCTGTCTTCAACCAGGATCTCAGCGACCACTGCCTCATTGCCTGTATCCGCTACGGTGCCGCAGTCAAACGACCACCCTCAACACTGTCAAACGCTCCCTAAAACACTTCTGTGAGCAGGCCTTTCTAATCGACCTGGCCCGGGTATCCTGGAAGGACATTGACCTCATCCCGTCAGTTGAGGATGCCTGGTCATTCTTTAAGAGTAACTTCCTCACCATTTTAGATAAGCATGCTCCGTTCAAAAAATGCAGAACTAAGAACAGATACAGCCCTTGGTTCACTCCAGACCTGACTGCCCTCGACCAGCACAAAAACATCCTGTGGCGGACTGCAATAGCATCGAACAGTCCCCGCGATATGCAACTGTTCAGGGAAGTCAGGAATCAATACACGCAGTCAGTCAGGAAAGCTAAGGCCAGCTTCTTCAGGCAGAAGTTTGCATCCTGTAGCTCCAACTCCAAAAAGTTCTGGGACACTGTGAAGTCCATGGAGAACAAGAGCACCTCCTCCCAGCTGCCCACTGCACTGAGGCTAGGGAACACGGTCACCACCGACAAATCCATGATTATCGAAAACTTCAACAAGCATTTCTCAACGGCTGGCCATGCCTTCCGCCTGGCTACTCCTACCTCGGCCAACAGCCCCGGCCCCCCGCAGCTCTCGCCCAAGCCTCTCCAGGTTCTCCTTTACCCAAATCCAGATAGCAGATGTTCTGAAAGAGCTGCAAAACCTGGACCCGTATAAATCAGCTGGGCTTGACAATCTGGACCCTCTATTTCTGAAACTATCCGCCGCCATTGTAAACCCCTATTACCAGCCTGTTCAACCTCTCTTTCATATCGTCTGAGATCCCCAAGGACTGGAAAGCTGCCGCAGTCATCCCCTTTTCAAAGGGGGTGACACCCTGGACCCAAACTGTTACAGACCTATATCCATCCTGCCCTGCCTATCTAAGGTCTTCGAAAGCCAAGTCAACAAACAGGTCACTGACCATCTCGAATCCCACGGTACCATCTCCGCTATGCAATCCGGTTTCCGAGCCGGTCACGGGTGCACCTCAGCCACACTCAAGGTACTAAACGACATCATAACCGCCATCGATAAAAGACAGTACTGTGCAGCCGTCTTCATCGACCTTGCCAAGGCTTTCGACTCTGTCAATCACCATATTCTTATCGGCAGACTCAGTAGCCTCGGTTTTTAATATGACTGCCTTGCCTGGTTCACCAATTACTTTGCAGACAGAGTTCAGTGTGTCAAATCGGAGGGCATGTTGTCCGGTCCCCTGGCAGTCTCTATGGGGGTGCCACAGGGTTCAATTCTCGGGCCGACTCTTTTCTCTGTATATATCAATGATGTTGCTCTTGCTGCGGGCGATTCCCTGATCCACCTCTACGCAGACGACACCATTGTATACACTTTCGGCCCGTCATTGGACACTGTGCTATCTAACCTCCAATCGAGCTTCAATGCCATACAACACTCCTTCCGTGGCCTCCAAATGCTCTTAAACGCTAGTAAAACCAAATGCATGCTTTTCAACCGATCGCTGCCTGCACCCGCATGCCCGACTAGCATCACCACACTGGATGGCTCCGACCTTGAATATGTGGACACCTATAAGTACCTAGGTGTCTCGCTAGACTGCAAACTCTCCTTCCAGACCCATATCAAACATCTCCAATCGAAAATCAAATCAAGAATCGGCTTTCTATTCCGCAACAAAGCCTCCTTCACTCACGCTGCCAAGCTTACCCTAGTAAAACTGACTATCCTACCGATCCTCGACTTCGGCGACGTCATCTACAAAATTGCTTCCAACACTCTACTCAGCAAACTGGATGCAGTTTATCACAGTGCCATCCGTTTTGTCACTAAAGCACCTTATACTACCCACCACTGCGACTTGTATGCTCTAGTCGGCTGGCCCTCGCTACATATTCGTCGCCAGACCCACTGGCTTCAGGTCATCTACAAGGCCATGCTAGGCAAAGCTCCGCCTTATCTCAGCTCACTGGTCACGATGGCAACACCCATCCGTAGCACGCGCTCCAGCAGGTGTATCTCATTGATCATCCCTAAAGCCAACACCTCATTCGGCCGCCTTTTCGTTCCAGTACTCTGCTGCCTGTGACTGGAACATTAAAATCGCTGAAGTTGGAGACTTTTATCTCCCTCACCAACTTCAAACATCAGCTAGCTGAGCAGCTAACCGATCACTGCAGCTGTACATAATCTATTGGTAAATAGCACACCCATTTTCACCTACCTCATCCCCACAGTTTTTATTTATTTACTTTTCTGCTCTTTTGCACACCAATATCTCTACCTGTACATGATCATTTATCACTTCAGTGTTAATCTGCAATATTGTAATTATTCGCCTACCTCCTCATGCCTTTTGCACACATTGTATATAGACTCCCCCTTTTTTTCTCTGTGTTATTGACTTGTTAATTGTTTACTCCATGTGTAACTCTGTGTTGTCTGTTCACACTGCTATGCTTTATCTTGGCCAGGTCGCAGTTGCAAATGAGAACCTGTTCTCAACTAGCCTACCTGGTTAAATAAAGGTGAAATAAAAAATAAAATAAATAAAATTATAATATCCAATATTCTGTCATTATAATATCCATTATTCTGTCATTATAATATCCACTATTCTGTCATTATAATATCCAATATTCTGTCATTATAATATCCACTATTCTGTCAGTATAATATTCACTAATCTGTCATTATAATATCCACTATTCTGTCATTATAATATCCACTATTCTGTCATTATAATATCCACTATACTGTCATTATAATATCCACTATTCTGTCATTATAATATCCACTATTCTGTCATTATAATATCCACTATTCTGTCATTATAATATCCACTATTCTGTCATTATAATATCCACTATTCTGTCATCATAATATCCACTATTCTGTCATTATAATATCCACTATTCTGTCATTATAATATCCAATATTCTGTCATTATAATATCCACTATTCTGTCATTATAATATCCACTATTCTGTCATTATAATAACCACTATTCTGTCATTATAATATCCACTATTCTGTCATTATAATATCCACTATTCTGTCATTATAATATCCACTATTCTGTCATTATAATATCCACTATTCTGTCAGGTAACAGGATATAACCATGGGACTGAAGGAATCCAACTAGAAACTTGGCATCTTTGATTTTTTTTTTCCCAGTTTCTGATTACAACATGTCAAACAAATGACAAACTATAGTAAAGCAGAAAGAGAGAGAGATGTCCAGGTTCAGCCCCTGTTATCTCCACTCCAGAGAGAAGATGTCCAGGTTCAGCCCCTGTTATATCCACTCCAGAGAGAGAGATGTCCAGGTTCAGCCCCTGTTATCTCCACTCCAGAGAGAGAGAGATGTCCAGGTTCAGCCCCTGTTATCTCCACTCCAGAGAGAGAGATGTCCAGGTTCAGCCCCTGTTATATCCACTCCAGAGAGAGAGATGTCAGGTTCAGCCCCTGTTATCTCCACTCCAGAGAGAGAGAGATGTCCAGGTTCAGCCCCTGTTATCTCCACTCCAGAGAGAGAGAGAGAGATGTCCAGGTTCAGCCCCTGTTATCTCCACTCCAGAGAGAGAGAGATGTCCAGGTTCAGCCCCTGTTATCTCCACTCCAGAGAGAGAGAGATGTCCAGGTTCAGCCCCTGTTATCTCCACTCCAGAGAGAGAGAGATGTCCAGGTTCAGCCCCTGTTATCTCCACTCCAGAGAGAGAGAGAGATGTCCAGGTTCAGCCCCTGTTATCTCCACTCCAGAGAGAGAGAGATGTCCAGGTTCAGCCCCTGTTATCTCCACTCCAGAGAGAGAGAGATGTCCAGGTTCAGCCCCTGTTATCTCCACTACAGAGAGAGAGATGTCCAGGTTCAGCCCCTGTTATCTCCACTACAGAGAGAGATGTCCAGGTTCAGCCCCTGTTATCTCCACTCCAGAGAGAGAGAGATGTCCAGGTTCAGCCCCTGTTATCTCCACTCCAGAGAGAGAGAGAGATGTCCAGGTTCAGCCCCTGTTATCTCCACTACAGAGAGAGAGAGATGTCCAGGTTCAGCCCCTGTTATCTCCACTACAGAGAGAGAGATGTCCAGGTTCAGCCCCTGTTATCTCCACTACAGAGAGAGAGAGATGATGTCAGGTTCAGCCCCTGTTATCTCCACTACAGAGAGAGAGAGAGATGTCCAGGTTCAGCCCCTGTTATCTCCACTACAGAGAGAGAGATGTCCAGGTTCAGCCCCTGTTATCTCCACTCCAGAGAGAGAGATGTCCAGGTTCAGCCCCTGTTATCTCCACTACAGAGAGAGAGATGTCCAGGTTCAGCCCCTGTTATCTCCACTACAGAGAGAGAGAGAGAGATGTCCAGGTTCAGCCCCTGTTATCTTCACTCCAGAGAGAGAGAGAGATGTCCAGGTTCAGCCCCTGTTATCTCCACTCCAGAGAGAGAGAGATGTCCAGGTTCAGCCCCTGTTATCTCCACTACAGAGAGAGAGATGTCCAGGTTCAGCCCCTGTTATCTCCACTCCAGAGAGAGAGAGAGAGATGTCCAGGTTCAGCCCCTGTTATCTCCACTACAGAGAGAGAGAGATGTCCAGGTTCAGCCCCTGTTATCTCCACTACAGAGAGATGTCCAGGTTCAGCCCCTGTTATCTCCACTCCAGAGAGAGAGAGATGTCCAGGTTCAGCCCCTGTTATCTCCACTCCAGAGAGAGAGAGATGTCCAGGTTCAGCCCCTGTTATCTCCACTCCAGAAAGAGAGAGAGAGAGAGATGTCCAGGTTCAGCCCCTGTTATCTCCACTCCAGAGAGAGAGAGAGATGTCCAGGTTCAGCCCCTGTTATCTCCACTACAGAGAGAGAGAGATGTCCAGGTTCAGCCCCTGTTATCTCCACTCCAGAGAGAGAGAGAGATGTCCAGGTTCAGCCCCTGTTATCTCCACTCCAGAGAGAGAGATGTCCAGGTTCAGCCCCTGTTATCTCCACTCCAGAGAGAGAGAGATGTCCAGGTTCAGCCCCTGTTATCTCCACTCCAGAGAGAGAGAGATGTCCAGGTTCAGCCCCTGTTATCTCCACTCCAGAGAGAGAGAGAGAGATGTCCAGGTTCAGCCCCTGTTATCTCCACTCCAGAGAGAGAGAGATGTCCAGGTTCAGCCCCTGTTATCTCCACTCCAGAGAGAGAGAGAGAGATGTCCAGGTTCAGCCCCTGTTATCTCCACTCCAGAGAGAGAGAGAGAGAGATGTCCAGGTTCAGCCCCTGTTATCTCCACTCGAGAGAGAGAGATGTCCAGGTTCAGCCCCTGTTATCTCCACTACAGAGAGAGAGATGTCCAGGTTCAGCCCCTGTTATCTCCACTCCAGAGAGAGAGAGATGTCCAGGTTCAGCCCCTGTTATTTCCACTCCAGAGAGAGAGAGAGATGTCCAGGTTCAGCCCCGGTTATCTCCACTCCAGAGAGAGAGAGATGTCCAGGTTCAGCCCCTGTTATCTCCACTCCAGAGAGAGAGAGAGATGTCCAGGTTCAGCCCCTGTTATCTCCACTCCAGAGAGAGAGAGATGTCCAGGTTCAGCCCCTGTTATCTCCACTCCAGAGAGAGAGAGATGTCCAGGTTCAGCCCCTGTTATCTTCACTCCAGAGAGAGAGAGAGAGATGTCCAGGTTCAGCCCCTGTTATCTCCACTCCAGAGAGAGAGAGAGAGAGATGTCCAGGTTCAGCCCCTGTTATCTCCACTCCAGAGAGAGAGAGAGAGATGTCCAGGTTCAGCCCCTGTTATCTCCACTCCAGAGAGAGAGAGATGTCCAGGTTCAGCCCCTGTTATCTCCACTCCAGAGAGAGATGTCCAGGTTCAGCCCCTGTTATCTCCACTCCAGAGAGAGAGAGATGTCCAGGTTCAGCCCCTGTTATCTCCACTCCAGAGAGAGAGATGTCCAGGTTCAGCCCCTGTTATCTCCACTCCAGAGAGAGAGAGATGTCTTGGTTCATCCCCAGTTATCTCCACTCCAGAGAGAGAGAGATGTCTTGGTTCATCCCCAGTTATCTCCACTCCAGAGAGAGAGATGTCTTGGTTCATCCCCAGTTATCTCCACTCCAGAGAGAGAGAGAGATGTCTTGGTTCATCCCCAGTTATCTCCACTCCAGAGAGAGAGAGATGTCCAGGTTCAGCCCCTGTTATCTCCACTCCAGAGAGAGAGAGATGTCCAGGTTCAGCCCCTGTTATCTCCACTCCAGAGAGAGAGATGTCCAGGTTCAGCCCCTGTTATCTCCACTCCAGAGAGAGAGAGATGTCCAGGTTCAGCCCCTGTTATATCCACTACAGAGAGAGAGAGATGTCCAGGTTCAGCCCCTGTTATCTCCACTCCAGAGAGAGAGAGAGATGTCCAGGTTCAGCCCCTGTTATCTCCACTCCAGAGAGAGAGAGAGATGTCCAGGTTCAGCCCCTGTTATCTCCACTACAGAGAGAGAGAGATGTCCAGGTTCAGCTCCTGTTATCTCCACTCCAGAGAGAGAGAGATGTCCAGGTTCAGCCCCTGTTATCTCCACTCCAGAGAGAGAGAGAGATGTCCAGGTTCAGCCCCTGTTATCTCCACTCCAGAGAGAGAGAGAGATGTCCAGGTTCAGCCCCTGTTATCTCCACTCCAGAGAGAGAGATGTCCAGGTTCAGCCCCTGTTATCTCCACTCCAGAGAGAGAGAGATGTCCAGGTTCAGCCCCTGTTATCTCCACTCCAGAGAGAGAGAGAGATGTCCAGGTTCAGCCCCTGTTATCTCCACTACAGAGAGAGAGATGTCCAGGTTCAGCCCCTGTTATCTCCACTACAGAGAGAGAGAGATGTCCAGGTTCAGCCCCTGTTATCTCCACTCCAGAGAGAGAGATGTCCAGGTTCAGCCCCTGTTATCTCCACTCCAGAGAGAGAGAGATGTCCAGGTTCAGCCCCTGTTATCTCCACTACAGAGAGAGAGATGTCCAGGTTCAGCCCCTGTTATCTCCACTCCAGAGAGAGAGAGAGATGTCCAGGTTCAGCCCCTGTTATCTCCACTACAGAGAGAGAGAGATGTCCAGGTTCAGCCCCTGTTATCTCCACTCCAGAGAGAGAGAGATGTCCAGGTTCAGCCCCTGTTATCTCCACTCCAGAGAGAGAGAGATGTCCAGGTTCAGCCCCTGTTATCTCCACTAGAGAGAGAGAGAGATGTCCAGGTTCAGCCCCTGTTATCTCCACTACAGAGAGAGAGAGAGAGATGTCCAGGTTCAGCCCCTGTTATCTTCACTCCAGAGAGAGAGAGAGATGTCCAGGTTCAGCCCCTGTTATCTCCACTCCAGAGAGAGAGAGATGTCCAGGTTCAGCCCCTGTTATCTCCACTACAGAGAGAGAGAGATGTCCAGGTTCAGCCCCTGTTATCTCCACTCCAGAGAGAGAGAGAGAGAGATGTCCAGGTTCAGCCCCTGTTATCTCCACTCCAGAGAGAGAGAGATGTCCAGGTTCAGCCCCTGTTATCTCCACTACAGAGAGAGAGATGTCCAGGTTCAGCCCCTGTTATCTCCACTCCAGAGAGAGAGAGAGAGAGATGTCCAGGTTCAGCCCCTGTTATCTCCACTCCAGAGAGAGAGAGATGTCCAGGTTCAGCCCCTGTTATCTTCACTCCAGAGAGAGAGAGAGAGAGAGATGTCCAGGTTCAGCCCCTGTTATCTCCACTCCAGAGAGAGAGAGATGTCCAGGTTCAGCCCCTGTTATCTCCACTACAGAGAGAGAGATGTCCAGGTTCAGCCCCTGTTATCTCCACTCCAGAGAGAGAGAGAGATGTCCAGGTTCAGCCCCTGTTATCTCCACTCCAGAGAGAGAGAGATGTCCAGGTTCAGCCCCTGTTATCTCCACTCCAGAGAGAGAGAGATGTCCAGGTTCAGCCCCTGTTATCTCCACTCCAGAGAGAGAGAGAGATGTCCAGGTTCAGCCCCTGTTATCTCCACTCCAGAGAGAGAGAGAGATGTCCAGGTTCAGCCCCTGTTATCTCCACTCCAGAGAGAGAGAGATGTCCAGGTTCAGCCCCTGTTATCTCCACTCCAGAGAGAGAGAGAGAGATGTCCAGGTTCAGCCCCTGTTATCTTCACTCCAGAGAGAGAGAGAGAGATGTCCAGGTTCAGCCCCTGTTATCTCCACTCGAGAGAGAGAGAGATGTCCAGGTTCAGCCCCTGTTATCTCCACTCCAGAGAGAGAGAGAGAGATGTCCAGGTTCAGCCCCTGTTATCTCCACTCCAGAGAGAGAGATGTCCAGGTTCAGCCCCTGTTATTTCCACTCCAGAGAGAGAGAGATGTCCAGGTTCAGCCCCGGTTATCTCCACTCCAGAGAGAGAGATGTCCAGGTTCAGCCCCTGTTATCTCCACTACAGAGAGAGAGATGTCCAGGTTCAGCCCCTGTTATCTCCACTCCAGAGAGAGAGAGATGTCCAGGTTCAGCCCCTGTTATCTCCACTACAGAGAGAGAGAGATGTCCAGGTTCAGCCCCTGTTATCTTCACTCCAGAGAGAGAGAGAGAGATGTCCAGGTTCAGCCCCTGTTATCTTCACTCCAGAGAGAGAGAGAGAGAGAGATGTCCAGGTTCAGCCCCTGTTATCTCCACTACAGAGAGAGATGTCCAGGTTCAGCCCCTGTTATCTCCACTCCAGAGAGAGAGAGATGTCCAGGTTCAGCCCCTGTTATCTCCACTCCAGAGAGAGAGATGTCCAGGTTCAGCCCCTGTTATCTCCACTCCAGAGAGAGAGAGATGTCCAGGTTCAGCCCCTGTTATCTCCACTCCAGAGAGAGAGAGATGTCCAGGTTCAGCCCCTGTTATCTCCACTCCAGAGAGAGAGAGAGATGTCTTGGTTCATCCCCAGTTATCTCCACTCCAGAGAGAGAGAGATGTCTTGGTTCATCCCCAGTTATCTCCACTCCAGAGAGAGAGAGATGTCTTGGTTCATCCCCAGTTATCTCCACTCCAGAGAGAGAGAGATGTCTTGGTTCATCCCCAGTTATCTCCACTCCAGAGAGAGAGAGAGATGTCCAGGTTCAGCCCCTGTTATCTCCACTCCAGAGAGAGAGAGATGTCCAGGTTCAGCCCCTGTTATCTCCACTCCAGAGAGAGAGAGATGTCTAGGTTCAGCCCCTGTTATCTTCACTCCAGAGAGAGAGAGAGAGATGTCCAGGTTCAGCCCCTGTTATCTCCACTCCAGAGAGAGAGAGAGATGTCCAGGTTCAGCCCCTGTTATCTCCACTCCAGAGAGAGAGATGTCCAGGTTCAGCCCCTGTTATCTCCACTCCAGAGAGAGAGAGATGTCCAGGTTCAGCCCCTGTTATCTCCACTCCAGAGAGAGAGATGTCCAGGTTCAGCCCCTGTTATCTCCACTCCAGAGAGAGAGAGATGTCCAGGTTCAGCCCCTGTTATCTCCACTCCAGAGAGAGAGATGTCCAGGTTCAGCCCCTGTTATCTCCACTCCAGAGAGAGAGAGAGATGTCTTGGTTCATCCCCAGTTATCTCCACTCCAGAGAGAGAGAGATGTCTTGGTTCATCCCCAGTTATCTCCACTCCAGAGAGAGAGAGAGATGTCTTGGGTTCATCCCCAGTTATCTCCACTCCAGAGAGAGAGAGAGATGTCTTGGTTCATCCCCAGTTATCTCCACTCCAGAGAGAGAGAGATGTCCAGGTTCAGCCCCTGTTATCTCCACTCCAGAGAGAGAGATGTCCAGGTTCAGCCCCTGTTATCTCCACTCCAGAGAGAGAGAGAGATGTCTAGGTTCAGCCCCTGTTATCTTCACTCCAGAGAGAGAGAGAGAGATGTCCAGGTTCAGCCCCTGTTATCTCCACTCCAGAGAGAGAGAGAGATGTCCAGGTTCAGCCCCTGTTATCTCCACTCCAGAGAGAGAGATGTCCAGGTTCAGCCCTGTTATCTCCACTCCAGAGAGAGAGAGAGATGTCCAGGTTCAGCCCCTGTTATCTCCACTACAGAGAGAGAGAGATGTCCAGGTTCAGCCCCTGTTATCTCCACTCCAGAGAGAGAGAGATGTCCAGGTTCAGCCCCTGTTATCTCCACTCCAGAGAGAGAGATGTCCAGGTTCAGCCCCTGTTATCTCCACTCCAGAGAGAGAGAGAGATGTCTTGGTTCATCCCCAGTTATCTTCACTCCAGAGAGAGAGAGAGATGTCCAGGTTCAGCCCCTGTTATCTCCACTCCAGAGAGAGAGAGATGTCCAGGTTCAGCCCCTGTTATCTCCACTCCAGAGAGAGAGAGATGTCCAGGTTCAGCCCCCTGTTATCTCCACTCCAGAGAGAGAGAGAGAGATGTCCAGGTTCAGCCCCTGTTATCTCCACTCCAGAGAGAGAGAGATGTCCAGGTTCAGCCCCTGTTATCTCCACTCCAGAGAGAGAGAGAGAGATGTCCAGGTTCAGCCCCTGTTATCTCCACTCCAGAGAGAGAGAGAGAGATGTCTAGGTTCAGCCCCTGTTATCTTCACTCCAGAGAGAGAGAGAGAGATGTCCAGGTTCAGCCCCTGTTATCTCCACTCCAGAGAGAGAGAGAGAGATGTCCAGGTTCAGCCCCTGTTATCTCCACTCCAGAGAGAGAGAGATGTCCAGGTTCAGCCCCTGTTATCTCCACTCCAGAGAGAGAGAGAGAGATGTCCAGGTTCAGCCCCTGTTATCTCCACTCCAGAGAGAGAGATGTCCAGGTTCAGCCCTGTTATCTCCACTCCAGAGAGAGAGAGATGTCCAGGTTCAGCCCCTGTTATCTCCACTCCAGAGAGAGAGAGATGTCCAGGTTCAGCCCCTGTTATCTCCACTCCAGAGAGAGAGAGATGTCTTGGTTCATCCCCAGTTATCTTCACTCCAGAGAGAGAGAGAGAGAGATGTCCAGGTTCAGCCCCTGTTATCTCCACTCCAGAGAGAGAGAGATGTCCAGGTTCAGCCCCTGTTATCTCCACTCCAGAGAGAGAGATGTCCAGGTTCAGCCCCTGTTATCTCCACTCCAGAGAGAGAGAGATGTCCAGGTTCAGCCCCTGTTATCTCCACTCCAGAGAGAGAGAGAGATGTCCAGGTTCAGCCCTGTTATCTCCACTCCAGAGAGAGAGAGATGTCTTGGTTCATCCCCAGTTATCTCCACTCCAGAGAGAGAGAGATGTCCAGGTTCAGCCCCTGTTATCTCCACTCCAGAGAGAGAGATGTCTTGGTTCATCCCCAGTTATCTCCACTCCAGAGAGAGAGAGATGTCCAGGTTCAGCCCCTGTTATCTCCACTCCAGAGAGAGAGAGAGATGTCCAGGTTCAGCCCCTGTTATCTCCACTCCAGAGAGAGAGAGAGATGTCCAGGTTCAGCCCCTGTTATCTCCACTCCAGAGAGAGAGAGAGATGTCTTGGTTCATCCCCAGTTATCTCCACTCCAGGGAGAGAGAGTTTGACTGTTTCTTTCCGAACCAAACCGTTTACTGTATCAGTGAATGATGAAGATCTGACCCATGTCTCCACCCTCATGAAAGGTAAGTGTTGTAATAATCAGATTTAGACAGGGTTATCACTTATCTCGATAGATATTTTACCAGACTTTATTCAACCCATTGGAGCAAAGGACAACAGAATGATGATTGTCATCTTCGTATGTCTGTCACTGTCATTCATTGTTTGTCTAATAAATGCAGTCAAGCCACTGTGCTTATTGTGACGTTTAGAGAGCAAGCATGACTTTCTTCCAGCCCTATTCCAGCCCTATGGACAAGCAGACCGCAGTCTATGATTTGGTTACCCACTGCCATCAACCATTAATATGACAACTTCCTGTGCAGCCTTGGTGTCCCCGGCACTTGTCACATACAACTTCCTGTGCAGCCTTGGTGTCCCCGGCACTTGTCACATACAACTTCCTGTGCAGCCTTGGTGTCCCCGGCACTTGTCCCATACAACTTCCTGTGCAGCCTTGGTGTCCCCGGCACTTGTCCCATACAACTTTCCACCTGAGAACAGAGACCAATCCCTGCTTCCAGCCTTCCCACTGTTTCTATCATTTGCCTGTCTCCCTCTTATTTCATTACTGTCTGAATGAAGTGGAAAACCAACAACAAAAATAAGAACAAAAAAATATTAGCATACTTTAAATTTCATCCCCCCCCCAAAATAAATCTCAAACTAACAAAGTTGTCGAATTTTGAGTTAATTTAATTTTCCAAGCATCCTGAATACACCAAATTTTCCATCCTGGTCACGAGCCTAAACCATGTCAAAATACATACGCAGAATTGGAGGAAATTATCTTTAAAACAGTAAAATCATCCTGAGGGAGGACCCCCCTGTCCCCCATCTAGCGATTGTGCCAGGGGCAATGAAATTCACATAGCAAATCTCACTTCCAATCTTTTTCAAAAGTTGTCAGCCCTGCTGGTTAACATAATGGATAATGATCTGTAGTTCACGTCAGGTAACAGGGTTGACCTTTAAAATGAGGGACAGGTTGTTTATTTTTTTAGCATTAAAATGACTCATTTCCTTCAAATCAACACATTTATCTGACTTCTAATGTTGCCAAGAAATGTGCGCCATTTTGTAACTGCGTAGTAGACTACAAACGCACCTTCACTTTCATGATATTAGCAAACCACATGGCTTGTTCCACCACATGAAGTCCCTTTTGGGTAGTGAAACTGGGTGGGGGAAAAAACTGTTTGATTTCAACTCATTTTTTACATTCTGTCATGAAGACGAACATGTTCAACTTAATAAGCATGTTTTCCCATCTCAAGAGGTTAAATAAATAATAATTAAAATCCATAGTGCCTATTATGTGCCAAATAAAGTAACAGGTTTGACCGTAACAGGGCTGACGAAATCATGTCATAAATCCATCCGTCACAATGGACGTGTCATAATAAATAAAGTAACAGGTTTGACCGTAACAGGGCTGACGAAATCATGTCATAAATCCATCCGTCACAGAGGACGCGTCATAATAAATAAAGTAACTGGTTTGACCGTAACAGGGCTGACGAAGCAAATGTTTTATTAATTGTCATGTCATAAATTCATCAGTCACAATGGACGTTTCATAATAAATAAAATAACTGGTTTGATAATTAGTGTTAAAGTGAACAGGGCTGACAAAACATCACACCAGGGTAAGTCATGTCATTCTGAAAACAAATGAATGGTGAAAAACATCCGTCATAATGATTCAATGGAAGCTTTTTATGAGTCATAATAAATAAAGTAACTGGTTTGACCGTAACAGGGCTGACGTGTTATGTCATGTCATAAAAACATCAGTCACAATGGAGAACCAGCTGTCATAATAAATAAATAACTGGTTTGACTAAAAATAATATCAGGGCTGACGAATGTCATGTCATAAATCCATCCGTCAAATGGACGCTGTCAAATAAATAAAGTAACAGGTTTGACAAAAATAGGGCTGGGAAGTTGCATGTCATAAATCCATCAGTCACAATGGACGTGTCATAATAAATAAAGTAACAGGTTTGACCGTAACAGGGCTGATTTTCGAAGTCATGTCATAAATCCATCCGTTTTCACAATGGACGTGTCATAATAAATAAAGTAACAGGTTTGACCGTAACAGGGCTGAAAGTCATGTCATAAATCCATCAGTCACAATGGGTCGTTTGTTCAAATAAATAAAGTAACAGGTTTGACCATAACAGGGCTGACACCCTAAGTCATGTCATAAATCCATCCGGAACAATGGACGTGTCATGGACCCTCTGAACCATGTCTCCATGGTTCGACTAGTCAGTCCTTCACACGTACAATCTGATGGCCTCCCACTTCTGACACCAATGTAGTGAACGGCAGGGAAGCGAAGCAGGGTCGCTGGTTTGAAAAGCAAACTCCCTACGCAGCAGGCCAATAGGGTAATTCTTGACTAAGCAAATACAACTCTGCCTCTTCCAGATAGGATAACTGTCATACTTCTGTCAGAAAGTGGTGACAGGTACAATCTTAGAGATGAAAACACTATTTCAAAAATTATCTTTAAAATATATATATATATATATATATATATATATATATATATATATATATATATATATATATATATGTGTGTTCTGATCAATCTGCTATGTAATGAGTGCAATACGCCAGCAGGCGGCAGCAACCCAAATCCACGGTGTAGTTTCTCGTCGAGATTAAATCCTGTCACTTCCGTGTCCGGTGAACCATCTTCACATTTGGAACAACTTGTCCACTGTACGGTATGATCTATCTTCAAAATGGCATCTAAACGTCGATATTTTAATGTTTGTAACGTATATTCTATGGGGACAGATGATAAAGTTTGATATTTAAAAACAACTTGAGTTCTGCTTTGGTCGATGATTGGTTGAGATCCACCGCAGCTGGGCTCTGACCTTGTCGTGTTGGCTAGGCAACTAACTAGCTAACTGCGAGACCTTCAGCGGACTCTTGCTCTTTGAACGTAAAAATATGATTTTGTATGTCTAAAATATAACTAAATAAGATGATATAGCTAAATATAAAATATCCACTTAGCTACATTGTTGGATTGTAGTAGCTAGGCAAAGCTAATGACTTTTTGTTAGTTAGCTTAGTTTAGTAGGTTGAGAGCTAATTTAGCTAAAACGTTAACCAGCTTGCCATCTGTCAGCAAACATGCGTTTGGCGCTGTCAGAACTTGTATTGGCTTTTTTTGTGTTGGTTAGGACTCAGATCAGATAGCCAGATCAGTTAGATAATAGCTACATCTCTAACAGTAGCCACTACATGACCGTGTTGTTGAAGAGTCAGGCTAGCTAGTTTCTAATCTCAGTGCACTTCAAATTGTCACCTGTGTGTGACCGCAACCTGCCTGATCGGTGTGGTCATGTCATGCATTGGCGTGCAGTAGGACATGCATGTACAATCCATCCCCTCAAGTGTCGGTTTTCTTTCATGTTATGATCTGTATCTCTTGTGGGTTTCAGCAGCTCTATTGAAGGACTTTTATTTACCCCGTTTCCAATCTTTGACAGACACAGACAGAAAGATGGCTGGGAAACGTGCAGCATTGAAAGCCATTGACTGGTTGGCCTTTGCTGAGAGGGTTCCCCCAACCAGAGGGCCATGTTCAACAACCTCAAGACGCGCGCTCAGACGCCATCGGTGCCAAGTACGTAGCCTACCCAGAGTTAACATTCAGGCATAGTTCATGACTAGCACTTCAGAGCCAGCCAATAGAGGTAAAACTTTCACTTGCATTGATGTCAATGGGAAAATGAGTAAAAAAAAAAGTAGGATTCTTCCATCTAGTGTTTTATATGCCTATGTGAAGGGCGTGTAGTTGGAGTTGAATTACAAAGTATTGTCAACCAAGACATACAGGTCGCTGCACATTGAGTGTGTCTCGTACATGCATGCTACTGTAAATGGAAATCTCCACAATCTCTTTCCCACAATGATTGTTTTATAAGTGACATCAATGAGCTGTTGTTGATGCCTCTGTCTACAGGCTGTCCTCTCTGCCAGAGAAGCCTGTTACCATCGACTGGAGCTTCTATAAGACCAACGTGGCCAGAGCCGGCATGGTAGCTGAGTTTGAATCCAAGGTGAGATCCTAAGGCCTGTGATGAGTTTCATATGAGCTCTACCCGGGAAAACAAAGTTACACACTTAACTACACTGAACAAAAATCTAAACGTTCCATGCAAAATGTTAACGAATTTACTGAGTTACAGTTCATATAAGGAAGTCAGTCAATTAAAATGTATGAATTAGCCCCTAATCTATGGACTTCACATGACTGGCCAGGGTGCAGCCATGGGTGGGCCTGAGGGCATAGGCCCACCCACTGGGGGCAAGACCCAGCCAATCAGAATGAGTTTTTCCCCACAAAGGGGCTTTATTATAGACAGAAATGCTGCTTGGTTTCATCAGCTGTCTGGTTGGCAGGTCTCAGACATTCACGCAGGGAAGAAGCCTGATGTGGACGTCCTGGGCTGCCGTGGTTACACGTGGTCTGTGTTTGTGAGGCCGGTTGGATGTACTGCCAAAAATAATAATGCTGTAGGCTCTATGGTATAGAAATGACAATTTAATCATCTAGCAACAATGGTGGACATTACTGCAGTCAGCATGTCGATTGCACGCTCCCTCAAAACCTGAGACATCTGTGGCATTGTGTGACAACTGCACATTTTAGAGTGGCCTTTTATTGTCCCCAGTACGAGGTGCACCTGTGAAATCATCATGCTGTTCAATCAGCTTTTTGATATGCCACACCTGTCAGGTGGATTAAATATCTTGGCAAAGAAGAACTGATCAGTAACAGGAATGCAGAAAACATTTTGCGTATAGAAAATGTTAGGAGATCTTTTATTTCAGCTCATGAAACATAGGACCAGCATGTTGCGATTGTATTTATGTTCAGCATATTAGTCTGGTATGTAGTATCCTGTCCACTGTGTGGTACTGTAACTCCGGTTCAGTCATCTGGTATGTAGTATCCTGTCCACTGTGTGGTACTGTAACTCTGGTTCAGTCATCTGGTATGTAGTATCCTGTCCACTGTGTGGTACTGGTTCAGTCATCTGGTATGTAGTATCCTGTCCACTGTGTGGTACTGGTTCAGTCATCTGGTATGTAGTATCCTGTCCACTGTGTGGTACTGGTTCAGTCATCTGGTATGTAGTATCCTGTCCACTGTGTGGTACTGGTTCAGTCATCTGGTATGTAGTATCCTGTCCACTGTGTGGTACTGGTTCAGTCATCTGGTATGTAGTATCCTGTCCACTGTGTGGTACTGGTTCAGTCATCTGGTATGTAGTATCTTGTCCACTGTGTGGTACTGGTTCAGTCATCTGGTATGTAGTATCCTGTCCACTGTGTGGTACTGGTTCAGTCATCTGGTATGTAGTATCCTGTCCACTGTGTGGTACTGGTTCAGTCATCTGGTATGTAGTATCCTGTCCACTGTGTGGTACTGGTTCAGTCATCTGGTATGTAGTATCCTGTCCACTGTGTGGTACTGGTTCAGTCATCTGGTATGTAGTATTCTGTCCACTGTGTGGTACTGGTTCAGTCATCTGGTATGTAGTATCTTGTCCACTGTGTGGTACTGGTTCAGTCATCTGGTATGTAGTATCCTGTCCACTGTGTGGTACTGGTTCAGTCATCTGGTATGTAGTATCCTGTCCACTGTGTGGTACTGGTTCAGTCATCTGGTATGTAGTATCCTGTCCACTGTGTGGTACTGGTTCAGTCATCTGGTATGTAGTATCCTGTCCACTGTGGGGGGTACTGGTTCAGTCATCTGGTATGTAGTATCCTGTCCACTGTGTGGTACTGTAACACTGGTTCAGTCATCTGGTATGTAGTATCCTGTCCACTGTGTGGTACTGGTTCAGTCATCTGGTATGTAGTATCCTGTCCACTGTGTGGTACTGGTTCAGTCATCTGGTATGTAGTATCCTGTCCACTGTGTGGTACTGGTTCAGTCATCTGGTATGTAGTATCCTGTCCACTGTGTGGTACTGTAACACTGGTTCAGTCATCTGGTATGTAGTATCCTGTCCACTGTGTGGTACTGGTTCAGTCATCTGGTATGTAGTATCCTGTCCACTGTGTGGTACTGGTTCAGTCATCTGGTATTTAGTATCCTGTCCACTGTGTGGTACTGGTTCAGTCATCTGGTATTTAGTATCCTGTCCACTGTGTGGTACTGTAACACTGGTTCAGTCATCTGGTATGTAGTATCCTGTCCACTGTGTGGTACTGGTTCAGTCATCTGGTATGTAGTATCCTGTCCACTGTGTGGTACTGGTTCAGTCATCTGGTATGTAGTATCCTGTCCACTGTGTGGTACTGGTTCAGTCATCTGGTATGTAGTATCCTGTCCACTGTGTGGTACTGGTTCAGTCATCTGGTATGTAGTATCCTGTCCACTGTGTGGTACTGTAATCTCTGGTTCTGTCATCACTGGTATGTAGTATCCTGTCCACTGTGTGGTACTGGTTCAGTCATCTGGTATGTAGTATCCTGTCCACTGTGTGGTACTGGTTCAGTCATCTGGTATGTAGTATCCTGTCCACTGTGTGGTACTGGTTCAGTCATCTGGTATGTAGTATCCTGTCCACTGTGTGGTACTGTAACACTGGTTCAGTCATCTGGTATGTAGTATCCTGTCCACTGTGTGGTACTGGTTCAGTCATCTGGTATGTAGTATCCTGTCCACTGTGTGGTACTGGTTCAGTCATCTGGTATGTAGTATCCTGTCCACTGTGTGGTACTGGTTCAGTCATCTGGTATGTAGTATCCTGTCCACTGTGTGGTCCTGTAACACTGATGATAATGTTGCATCATGTTGTCAGCCAGAGTCACATTTGTTTATTATTTAGCTGTAACACACAATACTAATTTATATTCTGTAGGTTTTAAAGTGATAGAGTTCTCTGCACTGCTTGGTCTTTTTTGCCAATGAACATCTGAGATGGTGGTATTGTGAATGGGGGTATTGTGATGGGGGTATTGTGATGGGGGTATTGTGATGGGGGTATTGTGATGGGGGGGTATTGGGGGTATTGTGGTGGTGGTATTGTGATGGGGGTATTGTGATGGGGGTATTGTGGTGGGGCTATTGTGGTGGTATTGTGGTGGTATTGTGGTGGTGGTATTGTGATGACTCATTTATAAAGCCCTTTTTACAACAACTTTTGTCCCAAAGTGATTAACAGTTAATATTCTGGTCTGTTCTATTTCTTCTCCTCATCTCACCCCTCTCCTCATCTCACCCCTCTCCTCATCTCACCCCTCTCCTCATCTCACCCCTCTCCTCATCTCACCCTGCTCTCCTCATCTCTTCACCCTCTCCTCATCTCACCCCACTCCTCATCTCACCCCTCTCTGTCATCTCACCCCCTGACTCTTCATCTCCTCATCTCACCCCTTCCTCATCTCACCCCTCTCCTCATCTCACCCCTCTCCTCATCTCACCCCTCTCTTCATCTCACCCCACTCTGCTCATCTCACCCCTTCACTCTCATCTCACCCCTCTCATCTCACCCCTGACTCATCTCACCCTCTCCTCACCCCTCTCACTCCCACTCCTCATCTCACCCCTCTCTTCATCTCACCCCTCTCTTCATCTCACCCCTCTCTTCATCTCACCCCTCTCTTCATCTCACCCCTCTCTTCATCTCACCCCTCTCTTCATCTCACCCCTCTCTTCATCTCACCCCTCTCTTCATCTCACCCCTCTCTTCATCTCACCCCTCTCTTCATCTCACCCCTCTCTTCATCTCACCCCTCTCTTCATCTCACCCCTGATCTTCATCTCACCCCTCTGACTTCATCTCACAGAATGACCCTGCTCTTCATCTCACCCCTCTCCTAGGTGATCCTCCTGCAGTTCTCAGCCCTGACCATCCCTGAGCCCAAGGACACAGCCTTCAGCCGGCTGTATCAACACACAGGAGGCCGAGGAATGACTCTTCACTGGTGAGAATGTAGCTCTCTTCAGAATGACTCTTCACTGTGCAGAATGACTCTTCACTGCTCTGCTGTAGTGATTCAGAATGACTCTTCACTGCTGTAGTGATTCAGAATGACTCTTCACTGCTGTAGTGATTCAGAATGACTCTTCACTGCTGTAGTGATTCAGAATGACTCTTCACTGCTGTGTAGGGAGTGATTCAGAATGACTCTTCACTGCTCTGCTGTAGTGATGCAGAATGACTCTTCACTGCTCTGCTGTAGTGATTCAGAATGACTCTTCACTGCTCTGCTCTAGTGATTCAGAATGACTCTTCACTGCTCTGCTCTAGTGATTCAGAATGACTCTTCACTGCTCTAGTGATTCAGAATGACTCTTCACTGCTCTAGTGATTCAGAATGACTCTTCACTGCTCTAGTGATTCAGAATGACTCTTCACTGCTCTAGTGATTCAGAATGACTCTTCACTGCTCTAGTGATTCAGAATGACTCTTCACTGCTCTAGTGATTCAGAATGACTCTTCACTGCTCTAGTGATTCAGAATGACTCTTCACTGCTCTAGTGATTCAGAATGACTCTTCACTGCTCTAGTGATTCAGAATGACTCTTCACTGCTCTAGTGATTCAGAATGACTCTTCACTGCTCTAGTGATTCAGAATGACTCTTCACTGCTCTAGTGATTCAGAATGACTCTTCACTGCTCTAGTGATTCAGAATGACTCTTCACTGCTCTGCTGTAGTGATTCAGAATGACTCTTCACTGCTGTAGGGATTCAGAATGACTCTTCACTGTGCTCCACCTCATTCCTGTATTAATATTACAGTAGCTAGCTAATTATGTTGTATTGTTCTCTGTCCTGGAGGAAGAGGTGATGAATGAGCTCAGAGTTCCATTTCAAGAGGCAACGCCTCATTATGCAAAGCACTCACTGCTCTTGATGCCTCCTCCATTATTATTGGTTATATTTCTTCTTTGTTTCAGAACAAAGCTGCTGTTGCCTACGTGGAGGCTTCCAAAGCTCGTATTGGCCAGTATGAGAAGGAGGTGGGTTACACACATGCCACTCCAAACCACACACACAGAATCCCCTTTATATGACACCCGGATTTCCCTAGAATGTCTCTTTATATGTTCCATATGTGTTATTTCATAGTTTTGATGTCTTCACTATTATTCTAAAATGTAGAATATATAAAAAAATAAAGAAAAACCCTGTTAGGAGTAGGTGTGTCCAAACTGTTGACTGGTATTGTAGTTCTCTCTGTTGATCCACCTTCCACTATTTAGAGACATGTAGTTCTCTTCTTCTCTCTGTTCATCCACCTTCCTCTCTTCCACTATTTAGAGACATGTAGTTCTCTTCTTCTCTCTGTTCATCCACCTTCCTCTCTTCCACTATTTAGAGACATGTAGTTCTCTCTGTTGATCCACCTTCCTCTCTTCCACTATTTAGAGACATGTAGTTCTCTCTGTTGATCCACCTTCCTCTCTTCCACTATTTAGAGACATGTAGTTCTCTCTGTTGATCCACCTTCCACTATTTAGAGACATGTAGTCCACCTCTCTCTGTTGATCCACCTTCCACTATTTAGAGACATGCAGTTCTCTTCTCTCTGTTCCATTCCTCCTTCCACTATTTAGAGACATGTAGTTCTCTCTGTTGATCCACCTTCCTCTCTTCCACTATTTAGAGACATGTAGTTCTCTCTGTTGATCCACCTTCCACTATTTAGAGACATGTAGTTCTCTCTGTTGATCCACCTTCCTCTCTTCCACTATTTAGAGACATGTAGTTCTCTTCTCTCTGTTCATTCCACCTTCCACTATTTAGAGACATGTAGTTCTCTCTGTTGATCCACCTTCCTCTCTTCCACTATTTAGAGACATGTAGTTCTCTCTGTTGATCCACCTTCCTCTCTTCCACTATTTAGAGACATGTAGTTCTCTCTGTTGATCCACCTTCTTCCACTATTTAGAGACATGCAGTTCTCTTCTCTCTGTTGATCCACCTTCTTCACTATTTAGAGACATGTAGTTCTCTCTGTTGATCCACCTTCCTCTCTTCCACTATTTAGAGACATGTAGTTCTCTTCTCTCTGTTGATCTCCACCTTCCACTATTTAGAGACATGTAGTTCTCTCTGTTGATCCACCTTCCTCTCTTCCACTATTTAGAGACATGTAGTTCTCTCTGTTGATCCACCTTCCTCTCTTCCACTATTTAGAGACATGTAGTTCTCTTCTCTCTGTTGATCCACCTTCCTCTCTTCCACTATTTAGAGACATGTAGTTCTCTCTCTTCCACTATTTAGAGACTCTTCTCTCTGTTGATCCACCTTCCTCTCTTCCACTATTTAGAGACATGTAGTTCTCTTCTCTCTGTTGATCCACCTTCCTCTCTTCCACTATTTAGAGACATGTAGTTCTCTTCTCTCTGTTGATCCACCTTCCTCTCTTCCACTATTTAGAGACATGTAGTTCTCTTCTCTCTGTTGATCCACCTTCCTCTCTTCCACTATTTAGAGACATGTAGTTCTCTTCTCTCTGTTGATCCACCTTCCTCTCTTCCACTATTTAGAGACATGTAGTTCTCTCTGTTGATCCACCTTCCTCTCTTCCACTATTTAGAGACATGTAGTTCTCTCTGTTGATCCACCTTCCTCTCTTCCACTATTTAGAGACATGTAGTTCTCTCTGTTGATCCACCTTCCTCTCTTCCACTATTTAGAGACATGTAGTTCTCTTCTCTCTGTTGATCCACCTTCCTCTCTTCCACTATTTAGAGACATGTAGTTCTCTCTGTTGATCCACCTTCCTCTCTTCCACTATTTAGAGACATGTAGTTCTCTCTGTTGATCCACCTTCCTCTCTTCCACTATTTAGAGACATGTAGTTCTCTTCTCTCTGTTGATCCACCTTCCTCTCTTCCACTATTTAGAGACATGTAGTTCTCTCTGTTGATCCACCTTCCTCTCTTCCACTATTTAGAGACATGTAGTTCTCTTCTCTCTGTTGATCCACCTTCCTCTCTTCCACTATTTAGAGACATGTAGTTCTCTTCTCTCTGTTGATCCACCTTCCTCTCTTCCAGCTGGAGAAGTTCCAGAACATGATTCCCTTCGACCAGATGACCATCGACGATCTGAACGACACGTTCCCTGAGACCAAGCTGGACAAGGAGAAGCACCCGTACTGGCCTCACAAGCCCATCGCTGAGCTGTAAACTGGCCCCCGCCGCTTCCTAGATCATATTATACTTTCCTCTGCTGAAAGGTTGTATAGTGTCCTATGTATAAAGTCAAGTCCTGTTTCATCGACAGACAGTTTTGTGAAATAACTGCTTATTGTTATTGAGCGACTGAGAAAGGTCATCTGGTCCTTTGAATGGAAATAAACATTTATGGAAATTAAATATGATTTGTGTCATTATTTTGTGCAACGTTTATTTAACAAAAGACTCTTAAGGGGTGATAGTAGTTACACCTATTTTGCGAGGGCACATTTTTATGTTCGTTCATCAACTCGTGTTGAAAGGATTTTCCATATTTACTTAGGATGTTTAGAGTAAGGGAATATCCTGATGCTCTGTGTTGATTCAGTAATATAGGACTGTTGTATTAGGCTACTGCAGACGTGCTGCTCGTTTCTGTTGGACAATCCTCTCCGCTGTCCAAGTCTGTTCCCCCCAGAGAAGATCCCACCATCTCCTGGGAAGGAGGAAGGGAATCTACTGGTGCTTTGTGTTGGACAATCCTCTCCTCTGTCCATCTGTCCAAGTCTGTTCCCTCCAGAGAAGATCCCACCATCTCCTGGGAAGGAGGAAGGGAATCTACTGGTGCTTTGTGTTGGACAATCCTCTCCGCTGTCCAAGTCTGTTACCCCCAGAGAAGATCCCACCATCTCCTGGGAAGGAGGAAGGGACTCTACTGGTGCTTTGTGTTGGACAATCCTCTCCGCTGTCCAAGTCTGTTCCCCCAGAGAAGATCCACCATCTCCTGGGAAGGAGGAAGGGAATCTACTGGTGCTTTGTGTTGATTCTGTAACATACGGTATAACTGTTGGACACCATATAGACAATGTCTAACAATGGGCATGTCCCAAACTGCACCCTATTCCTTATACAGTGCCCTACTTTTGAACACAGCCTATGGCACCCTATTCCCTATTAAAGTGCACTACTTTTGACTGGGGCTCTTGTTAAAAGTAGTGCACTATATAGGGAATAGGGTGCTATTTGGGATGTAGCCTGTTGATATACATTAGAACACATCTCCCCTCCTTCAACTGGACTGCTTTCATCCCCTGGTGACTTTTATTTGGAGAAACTCTAAATTACTTGTCTTTGTCAATCCAACTCACAAGTCATGGGAAGAGGTCTTGTTTCCTGTCCTCTGGGTTTCTCATGTCTACAGGTAGGTAGCATTGATCGTCTGCTCAGGTGTGACGGGCCGAGTTCAGAAACGACCCTACCCATTCTCTCATGACCTTCTCAATCCTTTCATTTGGTCTGTGGACCAAATGGCATCCTAATCCCTTTCTAGTGCCCTACGCTTCTTGACCAGAGCCCTGTGGGTCCTGATGAGAAGTATCTCACTAAATAGGAAATAGGGTGCCATTTCGGGCACAGACAAGACGTAACAAGGTGGTATGGGCTAGATGCTGTTTCTGGACAGGGACCCCTCTGTTATGTTCTGATGACTATAGGATGACCCAGTGTTCTGATGACTATAGGATGACCCAGTGTTGTCTCAGTGTTCTGATGACTATAGGATGACCCAGTGTTCTGATGACTATAGGATGACCCAGTGTTGTCTCAGTGTTCTGATGACCCAGTGTTGTCTCAGTGTTCTGATGACTATAGGATGACCCAGTGTTGTCTCAGTGTTCTGATGACTATAGGATGACCCAGTGTTGTCTCAGTGTTCTGATGACTATAGGATGACCCAGTGTTGTCTCAGTGTTCTGATGACTATAGGATGACCCAGTGTTGTCTCAGTGTTCTGATGACTATAGGAGGATCTAGTGTTGTCTCAGTGTTCTGATGACTATAGGATGACCCAGTGTTCTGATGACTATAGGAGGATCTAGTGTTGTCTCAGTGTTCTGATGACTATAGGATGACCCAGTGTTGTCTCAGTGTTCTGATGACTATAGGATGACCCAGTGTTGTCTCAGTGTTCTGATGACTATAGGATGACCCAGTGTTGTCTCAGTGTTCTGATGACTATAGGATGACCCAGTGTTGTCTCAGTGTTCTGATGACTATAGGATGACCCAGTGTTCTGATGACTATAGGAGGATCTAGTGTTGTCTCAGTGTTCTGATGACTATAGGATGACCCAGTGTTGTCTCAGTGTTCTGATGACTATAGGATGACCAGTGTTCTGATGACTATAGGAGGATCTAGTGTTGTCTCAGTGTTCTGATGACTATAGGAGGATCTAGTGTTGTCTCAGTGTTCTGATGACTATAGGAGGATCTAGTGTTGTCTCAGTGTTCTGATGACTATAGGAGGATCTAGTGTTGTCTCAGTGTTCTGATGACTATAGGAGGATCTAGTGTTGTCTCAGTGTTCTGATGACTATAGGAGGATCTAGTGTTGTCTCAGTGTTCTGATGACTATAGGAGGATCTAGTGTTGTCTCAGTGTTCTGATGACTATAGGAGGATCTAGTGTTGTCTCAGTGTTCTGATGACTAATAGGAGGATCTAGTGTTGTCTCAGTGTTCTGATGATTATAGGAGGATCTAGTGTTGTCTCAGTGATCTGATGATTATAGGAGGATCTAGTGTTGTCTCAGTGTTCTGATGATTATAGGAGGATCTAGTGTTGTCTCAGTGTTCTGATGACTATAGGAGGTCTAGTGTTGTCTCAGTGTTCTGATGATTATAGGAGGATCTAGTGTTGTCTCAGTGTTCTGATAACTATAGGAGGATCTAGTGTTGTCTCAGTGTTCTGATGATTGTAGGAGGATCTAGTGTTGTCTCAGTGATCTGATAACTATAGGAGGATCTAGTGTTGTCTCAGTGTTCTGATGACTATAGGAGGATCTAGTGTTGTCTCAGTGTTCTGATGACTATAGGAGGATCTAGTGTTGTCTCAGTGTTCTGATGACTATAGGAGGATCTAGTGTTGTCTCAGTGTTCTGATGACTATAGGAGGATCTAGTGTTGTCTCAGTGTTCTGATGACTATAGGAGGATCTAGTGTTGTCTCAGTGTTCTGATGACTATAGGAGGATCTAGTGTTGTCTCAGTGTTCTGATGACTATAGGAGGATCTAGTGTTGTCTCAGTGTTCTGATGACTATAGGAGGATCTAGTGTTGTCTCAGTGTTCTGATGACTATAGGAGGATCTAGTGTTGTCTCAGTGTTCTGATGACTATAGGAGGATCTAGTGTTGTCTCAGTGTTCTGATGACTATAGGAGGATCTAGTGTTGTCTCAGTGTTCTGATGACTATAGGAGGATCTAGTGTTGTCTCAGTGTTCTGATGACTATAGGAGGATCTAGTGTTGTCTCAGTGTTCTGATGACTATAGGAGGATCTAGTGTTGTCTCAGTGTTCTGATGACTATAGGATGACCCAGTGTTCTGATGACTATAGGAGGATCTAGTGTTGTCTCAGTGTTCTGATGACTATAGGATGACCAGTGTTCTGACTATAGGATGACCCAGTGTTGTCTCAGTGTTCTGATGACTATAGGAGGATCCAGTGTTGTCTCAGTGTTCTGATGACTATAGGATGACCCAGTGTTGTCTCAGTGTTCTGATGACTATAGGATGACCCAGTGTTGTCTCAGTGTTCTGATGACTATAGGATGACCCAGTGTTGTCTCAGTGTTCTGATGACTATAGGATGACCCAGTGTTGTCTCAGTGTTCTGAGGACTATAGGATGACCCAGTGTTCTGATGACTATAGGAGGATCCTCAGTGTTCTGATGACTATAGGAGGATCTAGTGTTGTCTCAGTGTTCTGATGACTATAGGAGGATCTAGTGTTGTCTCAGTGTTCTGATGACTATAGGAGGATCTAGTGTTCTGATGACTATAGGATGACCCAGTGTTGTCTCAGTGTTCTGATGACTATAGGATGACTCAGTGTTCTGATGACTATAGGAGGATCTATGGTTGTGTCAGTGTTCTGATGACTATAGGATGACCAGTGTTCTGATGACTATAGGAGGATCTAGTGTTGTCTCAGTGTTCTGATGACTATAGGAGGATCTAGTGTTGTCTCAGTGTTCTGATGACTATAGGAGGATCTAGTGTTGTCTCAGTGTTCTGATGACTATAGGAGGATCTAGTGTTGTCTCAGTGTTCTGATGACTATAGGAGGATCTAGTGTTGTCTCAGTGTTCTGATGACTATAGGAGGATCTAGTGTTGTCTCAGTGTTCTGATGACTATAGGATGACCCAGTGTTGTCTCAGTGTTCTGATGACTATAGGATGACCCAGTGTTGTCTCAGTGGTCTGTAGCTCATCCATCATGACTTAAGTTGGACAGTTGTACTTCACATGGTTGTGGCCACGACCCCAAGTCTTTGAGTGTGTGTCTGTGTGTGTCAGTGTTGTTCCTCTGTTATGACTACAGTATAAATCTCATGGTTGGAAACATGAGAGGTCTCCAGTGCCTCTTCTACATGAGGCTCAGTCTCACTGTGTTATTCTGGGTTCTCTGTCAGACTGCTGGACTGCCTGCTGATGTTAGGGGTTTGGGCAGCCTGCTGGACTGCCTGCTGATGTCAGGGTTTGGGCAGACTGATGGACTTGCTGCTGATGTTAGAGGTTTGGGCAGACTGCTGATGTTAGGGGTTTGGGCAGACTGCTGGACTGCCTGCTGATGTTAGGGGTTTGGGCAGACTGCTGATGTTAGGGGTTTGGGCAGACTGCTGGACTTGCTGCTGATGTTAGGGGTTTGGGCAGACTGCTGATGTTAGGGGTTTGGGCAGACTGCTGGACTGCCTGCTGATGTTAGGGGTTTGGGCAGACTGCTGATGTTAGGGGTTTGGGCAGACTGCTGGACTGCCTGCTGATGTTAGGGGTTTGGGCAGACTGCTGATGTTAGGGGTTTGGGCAGACTGCTGGACTTGCTGCTGATGTTAGGGGATTGGGCAGACTGCTGGACTGCCTGCTGATGTCAGGGGTTTGGGCAGGCTGATGATGTTAGGGGTTTGGGCAGACTGCTGGACTGCCTGCTGATGTTAGGGGTTTGGGCAGACTGCTGATGTTAGGGGTTGGGCAGACTGCTGGACTGCCTGCTGATGTTAGGGGTTGGGCAGACTGCTGATGTTAGGGTTTGGGCAGACTGCTGATGTTAGGGGTTTGGGCAGACTGCTGGACTGCCTGCTGATGTTAGGGGTTTGGGCAGACTGCTGGACTGCCTGCTGATGTTAGGGGTTTGGGCAGACTGCTGGACTGCCTGCTGATGTCAGGGGTTTGGGCAGACTGCTGATGTTAGGGGTTTGGGCAGACTGCTGATGTTAGGGGTTTGGGCAGACTGCTGGACTGCCTGCTGATGTTAGGGGTTTGGGCAGACTGCTGGACTGCCTGCTGATGTTAGGGGTTTGGGCAGACTGCTGGACTGCCTGCTGATGTTAGGGGTTTGGGCAGACTGCTGGACTGCCTGCTGATGTTAGGGGTTTGGGCAGACTGCTGGACTGCCTGCTGATGTTAGGGGTTTGGGCAGACTGCTGATGTTAGGGGTTTGGGCAGACTGCTGGACTGCCTGCTGATGTTAGGGTTTTGGGCAGACTGCTGGACTGCCTGCTGATGTT